>NC_079563.1:20350348-20392389 GCF_015846415.1 Triplophysa dalaica | reverse complement strand
ACAAAAGTGATTTCATTTTCAGAGGACTGCAAAAAACCCACAGTTCTACAGGAGCGGTTGTCAAAGCTCCAGTCTTGAATGAATAAAAAAAAAAATCAAGACCAGAGGGAGCCAGCGTATTATAAAAAACTTGAGGCACCGGTTTTCTTAAATTCAATTCCGATAATCCGAGGTCTATTGGACGGGCATAACATTATTTGGAGCTGGCCCAAAGGGATTATCTGGTGGGGGACGATAAACCAAGACCTAGGCATTTTTATCTTCTACCAAAAATCCATAAACCTAGAGATAAGTGGCCATTTGAGGATATGCCACCTGGTAGACCCATAGTGGCGGATTGTGGTAGTGAAAGTTATCGGGTAGCAGAATGCATAGATTATTACCTGCAGGTGAACTCTATCCAAGTTTGTATACCAATACAGAAACCGAGAGGGGCTAAGCGCTGTCAGAACCTGTTTTCATAAATATCTGCCTATAGACAGACCGGAAAACTTTCTGATTGATCTGTTGCGCCTAACACAAAATGATTTTGAATTTAATGGAGAGTTTTACCCACAGATAAAGGGGACGACGTTGGGGAAGAAATTTGCGCCGGCATACACATGGCGCGATGGGAGGAGGAAGCCTTGGTGAAATGCCCCATTAAACCAATCCAATATTTTAGGTATTTAGACGATATTTGGGGGCTATGGGTACACTCAGAGGCAGAGTTCCGGGATTTTGTGGATAGACTAAATAGTCTTCACGAATCAATCAAGCTTACATTTACCTTGTCGGAGCACAAGATTGACTATCTAGATGTGACGTCTTTAAAGGGGCGGATTTTCAAGAAAAAGGGAAATTGGATCTTAAGGTTTTCTTTAAGAGCACGGATACGCATGCTCTTTTACATGAACAGAGTTACCATCCAAAACACACGTTTCGTGGTATTAGTAAGAGTCAGCTACTCAGATTCAATAGAATCTGTACCCTAAGAGATGAAGAGGTGGCAGCAGGGAAGTTTCTTTTTAAGGCCTTAAGACCCAGAGGGTATGCTCATTCGTTTTTGAGAAATATAATTAAACAACTGGCACGGGCAGATAAAGACGAAGCAGAAAGGCGACCATATCAACAAATACGCATTATACCTTTTGTGGTTCCCTATTCCAAGTATCACACAAGGATTGCTCGCAAGGTAAAATAGATCTTCCATAACAAGGCGGATCAGGCTTGGATAGGGGATGACTTTGTACCACTGATAGTGTATGAGAGGGGTAAAAATCTCCAAGATCTTTTGGTACATAGTAAACTTCAGCCTTTGACAGATGAAAAAGAGGACCAAGGAACGTTTACCTGCCAGTTTAAGAACCAGGCACAGAGGAGTATTTTGTAGGATTCCGCGAAATGTCCCTCTGAACAGGACCAACTGTGTTTACCTAATTACCTGGAGAAAGTGTGGGATGAGGTACATGGGGGAGACTAGCATGTCCATAAATACCAGGATGAATTCACACATGTATAATGTCAGAACCAATAAAAAGATTAAGGGTCATGTCACATACCCTTTTTTCAGGCGCGGGGTACAGAACATAAGAGTTACTGGTTTGGAGCATGGGGCTCATTGAAATAAAAGAGATAGACTAAGGAAGGAGTGGGTCTGGATTAAAAGGTTGGGGACTCAATTGCCGAGAGGATTGAACATAAGACACGAGAATACATTTATATCCCAAGAGAGGTTGTGACCTTGGGTGAACGTATCTGATACGGGATCGGTCCAATGCACCAAACGGACTAGGCGGAGGTAAAAACTTCAGTGGGGGGCCGTGATTGGTTGGGTCCGGGTGTGTAGATGCTCATAAAAGAGGCCCACTCTGAAAATCCCCATACCGGTTTAGTGGAGGGGAAGTAAGAGAAAGGATCTACATATCCTGCATGACGCATTGGGCCCTGACCACAGCTCTTCTGAAAGATAAAGGAACAATCGGACTCGTTTTGATGTCGGCCGATTTCATTAAATCAAGAATATTTATTTCGCTCACATCGGGCTTTAAGCACCTAGGGTCAGGACTCTAGATGGCCTGACACCTAATGTCAGTATCTAAAACCGGGAAGTCTGGATGGCCTAAACCTAATATTAGGGAGTCAGAAACACAGGGGTAAAGTAAGGCCCAGCTTTTTACGGGAACGGGCGTGAAGTAGGGCTCTTAATCGCGTCTAACTCAAACACCTAAGGTACCGAAGGTTAAAAAAACTCATGGGGCCAATGCGTATAACATCGGGGGAAATACTTATCCAATTTTCTACCTTCCATAAGTTAAGGATGGAATACTTACCCATCTTCCTACCTGCCATAAATGGAGGATGGAATACTTACCTATTAACCTACCTACCAAGAGAGAAGGGGGAGAGGTAGAATCTAGAAAGAGGGTGGTTGCAAGGGGGTGGGGTTACAATCTGTAATGTTGTCCCGGGGCCCTTAACAAAATTTATTGGGCAGGTGAATGAGCAATGGCACGAATGCCATTTCTACCACCAGGAATCAACCCCGTGCAGGGATTCCCACAGAAAAGTTGAACCTGATAAAGAGTTGGGGTACAACATAGGCAGTTGGAGCGATCTTCAAAACAGTGACTTTTTACTTCGGTCACCACGGAGTTGAAAGCCAGCAGGAAAAGGTGTGACATTGTAGGTATAGAGGTATATATTTAATACATCTGAAAAGATATACATGGATTAGTTCATAGAGAAAAAGAAATGTTAAAAACGAAGTTAAGAAACAGAAGAACTATTGCATGATGGGTAGTGTCTCGCTGGTTCGGAGACGGCCGGGACATATGGTATCCCTGGGCCATTTTCATTTCATTTAATTAAGCCACGGAGGGAGAACCAAAGAAGAGGGAGTTGGTGGAAGGAAGAGTGAAAGGAAAAAGTTATTTTAAATCATACTTGTCTATAAAACGTACTGATACAAAGGGAGAAGGCCATAAGGGGAATACGTACCCATTTAATTGCCTACCTATAATAAGTTGAGGATGGAATACTTAACCATTTACCTACCTACGGAGATAAACGGTGGAGAGGAGACAATACAGATTGTAACAAACACAATTGCAACAACCCTCTTTCTGCAATGTTGTATCGGGGCCCTTAAAATGTTTTGGGCAGGTGAATGAGGATAGGCATGAATGCCATTTCCACCACCAGGAATCAATCCCGTGCAGGGATTCCCCCAGAAAAGTTGAAGCTGATAAAGTTGGGGTACAACGTAGGGAGTTGGAGCTGATCTCCAAAACGGTGACTTTTTAATTAGGTCACCACGTAGTTGAAAGCCAGCAGGAAAAGGGGTGACATTGTAGGTATAGAGGTATATATTTAATACATTTAAAAATATATACATGGATTAGTTCATAGAGAAATATGTAGATTAAAACAGAAGTTATGAAACAAAAGAACTTTTGCATGATGGGTAGTGTCTCACTGGTTCAGAGACAGCCGGGACATATGGTATCTCTGGGCTTATTTTCATTTCGTTTTCATTTCATTTAATTGAAGCCACAGAGGGAGAACCAAAGAAGAGGGAGTTGGTGGAAGGAAGAGTGAAGGAATTTTTTTTTAGATCATACTTGCCTAAAAAACGTACTCGTATAAAGGGAGAAGGCCATAAGTGGAATACGTACCCATTTACTTGCCTACCTACCATAAATTGAGGATGGAATACTTACCCATGTACATACCTACTGAGATAGACGGGGGAGAGGGGACAATGCATAAAGAGGGTGGTTGCAAGTGTGTGGGTTACAATCTGTAATGTTGTTCCGGGGCCCTCAACAAAATGTTTTTGTCAGGTTAATGAGGACAGGCACGAATGCCATTTCCATAAAGAATACCTGCAAAATGATAAAGGTCAACACATAAATAACACAATGCTGCAGCAAGTTAGAGTAATTCCCACAGTTGTGATCTTTAAATATAATCCCAAATCCACTGAAGTCTGAGACCAAGACAAGACAAAGACCAAGGACAGTTGATACAGAGACATGAACATCAAAAAGTTGCTCTCGAGACCAAGACCAGTCTTGAATACTACACACTACATACTGGACTGGTAGAAAAATAAACTTTCACCAGACCTGTAAAAAAAAAGAATCAGACCTGTTCACTCACTGGACCTGTATAAACACCTCAGCTTGTTCACCAGACCTGAAGAAACACCTTATATACACCTTATGAGTTTTCTATGTAGACCTGTAGAAAACTCTCAATTTACTGGACCGGTAGAAACATCAATTATCAGACCTGTGGAAACATCTCCGCTTGCTCACCAGACCTATAGAAACACATCAGCTCGTTCATCAGACCTGTAGAAACATCTCCACTTACTTACTGTACCGGTAGACCGGTTTCTACCAGACCTGTAGAAACTCCTCCGCTCACTGACTGGACTTGTAGAAACAATCCCACTTACTGGACCAGTAGCAACACCTATTTTCAGCTTTGTGGAAACACCTGCGCTTGCTCACCGGACATGTAGAAACATCTGTGAAGACCTGCAGAAACATCTAACTTGCCAGAGCAGTTAAAACTAACACTCTCGTTCACTTGACCTGTAGTAACATGCCCACTTAATCCTTAGACTTGTTTAATGATCCCACTTACTTAGAAGATCTGCAGACAAATCCATTCATTCATAGATCCATACAACCTGGGCACAAATAGTCGGGAGGCCTAGCATCGCTGCCTCCAACCCCATTTTTGGATATTACTACCTTCTTTACACTATAAAAACTTACATTTAGTAGTATATGTAGGCCTACTGTATTTTTATCTACCTTTGATTTGCACAAACGTTACCAATAAACCCTGTTTGTTCAACATTTTCTGCAAATCGTTTGGCTGTCAATAAATACAGATTAAAATCAGAAACATTTATAAAAATTCCGTCGTACACACTTTTTTAAAGCAACACTGGGCTAAATCAGTATGAAAATGCATAACAGAATGTGTTCTTAACTGCTGTAAATATTCTTGCCATTTTTGTCACGACAAACATTCACTTCAAAAGAATTGAAAAGCCATATTCAACATTTCAAGCTATTGTTTTTAACTTTTTCGCGAACTTATTTTTGGTTTACAGAGGGAAATATTGTATGTGTGAATCACCTTAGGATGTTTAGGAAGAGATAGTTGAGAGCATCAGTCCTTCAAGAGAGAAATACAAACTTTTAAAATAAACGAACATAAATTATTACACTAACGTGATTGACCAACACAGAATGCAGACATCACACGCCGCTTCCAGCACTACTCAACAATTAAACAAACAAACGAAGACACGTTACAATGACGCAGTGCCTTTTAAATCCGTTTTAAAACCGCCTTTCACGGCCATAACCAATCATTTTCATATGTTTAGTTTCAGCCAATGCGCTTTGACTATCCATCAAGTGCGTCTTCAAACCTGTTTGTGGTGATATACTTTGAAATTAGACGGAATTAAGAACATTTATTCCAAAACTGGATGAAATGCACATTGGAACAGATATAAAAACGAGTGAAAATGAAACAATATAGGTGAGTAGATGTGCTTGCGTTGGCTTTGATCAGTGAGTTGTTAATGGCCTAAACTGACAAGGTTTTACAATCTTTGTTTAGCCTTCATTCTGGCTGTGAACTGTGCCTTTGCTTGGCGACTGCGGTTTGATGAATATCAACGAATGACAGGTGGAACCATAGTAAACGCAGTTAGTGTTCGTGTGTAACACCGGGAAGAATTACACGTTACACACACATCTTCATACATACGTACATAGACGCGGATGCGCGGCGAGGTGATTGTTTATGTTTACAATTTCTTTCACTGTTTTTCAGAACTTTGCCATTACATAAATACAAAAACGCCTATAACTGATTCTACTCAATGTTCAGATTAAATGAATTGAAACGTTCATAAATCGTTAATTTTGTTTTCGCTCCCATACTTCATGACATTCACAATACAATTGCACAACTCCTAATATTAAAGAGATTTTGTATTCTGCTGATAACAGGTAATTCAAGATTCTTAGATTTATTTTGTTGAACTGTGATTCGTTTTTTATTATTTTTTATCATTTGTGTTTTCAGTAAATGGTACATAAGGTATTGTCTGTTGAATGACTAAATTGAGTGCTTGTAGTTCTTCAGTCCGTTTGCACGATGTCTTCAGTGATATCACATGGATTTAAAAGCAGTAAAGAGGACTTCTGCTTTGGGCCCTGGACAGTCACTGCTGCAAAGACTCATATTATGAAGTCTAAAGATATTGAGAGGTAAAAGATTATAAAAGGTTTTATTGCTTGGTTAGACTGGTGGGTGTGTGTGTGTGCATGCGCGTGCGTGAGATGAGCTCAAATCACCTGAATCTGACCAAACAGTACTTTTGTCGCAGGTTAGCAGATGAGATGCATATGCCCTCTCTCCCAGAGATGCTTTTCGGTGACAATGTTCTTCGGATTCAGCACAACAATGGTTTCGGGATTGAGTTTAATGCAATCGACGCTCTCAAATGTGTCAACAATATGCAGGATTCTGTAAAAGTGGCTTGCGCACAAGAGTGGCAAGAAAGCAGGTAAAACACTCTGAGGCTCAAACTCATTTTTTCACTGTCATGTGGAATCCATTTGCTCTAAAAGAATCCTTTCGCTCCATTACAGGTCCGACTCTGAACATTCCAAAGAGGTAGTGAAACATTACGACTGGACATACACAACAGATTACACAGGGACTTTACTTGGAGAGCAAATTCAAATGAAGGTATTTTACCCTACACGTAAACACACAGCGGTGATTTAACTAGCTGACCTTTAAAGGGATACTTCACCCATTTAGTCAGACATTTATACAGGGTTGGAACAACCTGAGGGTGAGTAAATGATGAAAAATGTTCATTTTTGGGTCAATATCCGTTTTTAAGCCTCTTTTGCCGAGAAACCACATTACTGTGTGTATCAAACAGGTGACGCCCACCACAGAACGGATTGATGTGGAGAAGCTGAAGGCACGAGAGCAGATCAAGTTTTTTGAGGATGTGCTTCTGTTTGAAGACGAGTTGCATGATCACGGTGTGTCTATGATCAGTGTGAAAATTGTAAGTGCTTTGGGCTTTACATACAAATTATCTCTACTTAAGCATTCGTGGTTGTAATATAAGAGTGCACTTATTGAAGTCATTTATTTCTGTAGCACATAAAAAAAAGTACATCAGTGGTCCTCTGATCTGCAAAGATCAGCCTACTTAAATCATTTTGATTGCATCATTCCATGAACTAGAAGAAAAGGTGAAATATTTGATCATTTCAGAGGGTCATGCCCACCAGTTTGTTCACTCTATTGCGGTTCTTCCTGAGAGTGGACGGCGTGATGATTAGGATTAATGACACACGTCTGTATCACGAGGCAAGTTTTAGCCATTTTATTGTTTACATCTTTATATTTGAACTCTTAACGTTTGAGTCTCACATTCTTAAATGCTTTAAACAGGCTGGACAAGACTACATGCTTAGAGAATTTAGCACACGTGAAAGTAAAATATCAGATCTTCAGGTGAGCTAAAAAGAAGTCATAAAATACGAAATGACCAAATGTGTGTTTTCATATGTTTCTATAAATTGTTTGTTCTTCGTGGATATTGTTGGTTAAATGATCACTGCGGTGATGGCATTTCTCTCCTTTTAGCATGTTCCTCCAGCCTTATACACGGATCCCAATGAGATCGCCCAGCACTTACCACTGAAACTCACCAAGTGTGAGAAACTAAACTTTCCAGAGAGAGAGAAACAGAGAGAAACAGAATCTTCACAGTGACCTGACCAGACACGAGTCTACACCAGACACACGAAAGACTCACACTCGCTGTTCCCATTTACTGGAAGATCACGTCTATAATTTGGTCATGTCAACTCAGTGTGGAAGTGTTTTTTCAACTTATTGTGGAATATGGCCAAAGTGTACTGTGGAGTCGTTGAGATGAAAATGTTCGATCTGTGTGTGAATGATGAAGGTTTTATTAAAATCCTTTAAATGATTCAACTGGATTTGGACATATCTATCTATGTATGTGTGATGATCTATTGATGATAATGATAATAATGATAAATAACAAAGATTTCCCATGAACAACTCTTTTGGAATGATCCTTTAAAAAAACGGAACCGTCCCATGAAGTTCCACCTTTGCTTTGCATGGCAACATGTGTGAGTCAGGGTGAAAGTGGAGTTTTTGGGGAGGGAGAGAAAATGAGGGATTGTTAGAATGCTCTGTTTGAATTTCTTTAAAGTACAGGTTTAGATAAAAAGATCTAATTTAGTTTACATGTAATTCGCCGAAGTGTTACTCACACCGGTACACTAGGTGGCGATATTCACCTAAGCATGTTGGTTGCGACCCGCCATCAAAGGAGAGAAGTTCGACTTTCCAGCCGGTGTAATTTAGGGTAACACAGCCGCGGCGCATGTGTTTTTGGTACCGTTACCGGTAAGTTAACCTTTGTTTATATTTGGCTTCGTTTAAATATGATCTAAATCAGTGAGGAAGACATCATTGATTATCACAACTGTTCAATATGGGTTGAGTTAAAGTGTGTGTGTGTCACAGAGATGCCGAAGAAAATCAAAAGAGTGAATATAGCTGCTGGACAGGAGGCAGATGAAGAGGCGGTGTCTGTCAAACAGAGGAAGATGATCCTGACGAAAGCTCCTCTGTGCTTTGATTCGCCTCGTGAATTCTTTCAGAGTCTTATCAGTCCGATGAGTGTGGATGAGTTTTTCCAGCACTATTGGGAGAAGAAACCTTTAGTTTTACACAGATCAGATGCTGCATTGGCGGAGTATTATCGCTCTCTGTTTCAGCTGTCTGACCTGCAGCAGCTTTGCTCGCACGGGCTGCAGTTCGGTACAGATCTCAATATCTGCCGCTGTATCGACGGGAAGAAGAAAGTGTTAAACAAAGATGGACGAGTGAAGTTCAGTCAGCTGAAAAAAGACTTTGATCAGAAGAAAGCCACCATACAGTTTCACCAGCCTCAGAGGTTTAAGGTGAAGAAAATAGAATTGAATATATGGTGTGTGTTTATTGGTGATGATGGGATGTGTGTGTATTGGTGAAGGAAATTGAATACGTGTTTATTGATGTTTTATTTGGACGTTGTACGCTCACAGGATGAGTTGTGGCGCGTTCAGGAGCGCTTGGAGTGTTTCTTCGGCTCTCTGGTCGGTTCTAATGTGTACATCACACCTGAAGACTCTCAGGGTCTGCCGCCACACTATGATGATGTTGAGGTGTGTAGTGTCCCCATACCGATGTCTATCACTATATCATTTCAGTTCCTGTCTAATATGTAGGCTTTATATTTTCTGCCTCATTCAAACCCAATAATTCTATAAAACTGAAAATGAATAACAAGCAGAATACATTTTTTAATTGAACGCTCCTGTTTCACGAGTAGGGCCGGTGGTGTGTGTGTGTGTGTCTCTTCTGTTCAGGTCTTCATTCTTCAGCTGGAGGGACAGAAGCACTGGAGGCTTTATAAACCCACCGTCCATCTTGCCCGCGAGTACAGCCTGGAACCAGAGGAACATATTGGCACCCCCACCCATGACATTATACTGCAGGTATGCTCATTGCACACAGACAGGAATTAAATCTAACATATTGACTACATTTACATGTGCACCAATAATGTGACTATTCACAATCATCATGAGTAAGGACTTAATTTCAGTTATATGTTTACATGACGTGAGCGAACCTCTATTTGCTATGATGAACATCAAACATCATGAACTCGGATACAATAGGTGTGTAACTGGCCACTGTTTTAATGTATTTAAATGAAAAATCCTTCTATGGATGTATTTCAATAGTTATTCAATGCTGTGAATAAAGAAATATGATGAAAATGCAACGGTTGTCTACACTACAAGCCCATCCGTGCCGTGCCTGCATGAAGGTAAAGATTTGTGTTGACAGTAAAACTTCAGAAAGTCACTTACTACCAATTTGCACTCAAGGTGCGTGACGCAAACAAATGTGATTAAAGGGTTAACATGCCCCATCAAAATCTATGTACACCACATACATTACTACCATTATGAGCTTAATCACATTATTTAGACCAAAGTATTGCGTTTACATGAGGTGAAGTTTATTCAAAAAGTTGCCCAAATCTCATCCTGATCGCATTTTGAGGGTGCATGTACACAAAGTCACTGTCACACGAGTTAATGATCACATAAGATGGTTAACAGTGTTCTGAAAAGTCACAATTGGGATCCACACTGGAAGTCTGCTATCAATGTACCCGTCCCCATTACAAACAAAGCAAAGTGTTTCTTTGGACACACTGATTGGATGCTTACAGGTCTGTCTGTTGATCTGTTAGGCTGGTGATCTGCTCTATTTCCCGAGAGGAACAATCCACCAGGCGAACACACCTCCAGGTGTGGATCATTCCACACACCTCACACTCAGCACCTACCAAAACACGTACGTATGTGCACATATCACACAATCTTCTTTAACTATCATAACAGCTGTTTTTCTTCAGGCTTGCAGAACATTCACTTAACCAAGATCCTTGTGTTTTAGGTCATGGGGTGACTTCATGCTAGATGTTTTCCCTAGTTTCTTATTTGATTCTATGAAAAGTGATCACAGGCTGCGCTGTGGTCTGCCACAAAACCTCCTTACTGTGAGTACAGTCTCTTCCTACCCACAAGTCCTTGAGTCTCATTTTGAAAGAAATGTTCCTTATGCTTCCACAATTTATTGATGTTTTTCCCTTGTGTGTGTCAGTGTCCTAGTTTTGGTCCTGACATAAATAAACGGGTATCTGTGTTTCTGCGACATTTGGCTGATCGTCTTGAGCAGGAAGACAAGGAGTTACGCTCCACTGACATGAAGAGAGATTTCATCTCCAACAGACTCCCACCTTACCTGCTGGACCAGGCCGATCTTGAGCCAGGCGAGTCTCACGTGCTGCTGTTGTTGTTTATAATTGTATTACCGACATCTTGTATAAACATTTTTCTCTTTCAGCTGGAAAATTGCCAGCATTAGACGACACAGTATGTATCAAGTTTAAAGAGCATCTTCTTCTAACAGTGGAACCCAGTCAAGATGACACTGTAAGAGTCACTGATGCATGTTTTATATACGACCCAATTATTGGCATGTCCTCACTGTGTGTGTGTTTGTGTGTTTCTTAGGATAAGGCCACAGAGTTGGCTGTGTTTGTGTTACATTCTTTAAGAAATGAGCGAGAAACACACATGATGGGAATGTCTGATGATGAACCGGGATCACAGGTCTGTCAGTTTTCATTACATGATGCAGATTTCATTTTCATGATCTCCTCCAGGATTAGGTTCACTCACTATCTCCGTTTCAGGGTCTGCGGTTCCCGATGACACATGTCGCTGCTCTGAAGCAGCTGTTGAGGTCTGAGCGCGTCACTGTTGGAGATCTACAGCTGATGCAGGATGCTGATAAACTTGGACTGACTCTTGGTCTCTGGACCGAAGGGTTGCTGCGTGTGTGTTAAACAGCTTCCTTGCTGTGGGCAAACTGTCACGTGTGAACGATTTAAACGACGACATGTTACTGCACAGTTTAGTCAAACCGTGTGCCTCTACCATAGAGTTCTTCTTTCAACACAGATGGGTTTGTTTTGTTCACAGTCTCTTTTATAAACTGAACGTTTGACCACTGAGGGTGTAATGGCATTTTAAAAATTTAAACTGAATTTACGAATATGACAAATTGTAGTTGAATAAAATCATATTTAATTTTCTCTGTGATATATTGTGTGACATATTTGACATTTTTACAATTCATTTAGAATTAAAAATGCTGCTTAGAAACAATCACCATGACATCTGGGTACACATAAACAGATGGTTAAGGTTAAACATTGGTCTTGGTCATCTCATACCTGAACAACTCCAGTGAAGTGACTAGTTTTGTTTGTCGGATGAAATATTTGCAACTGCACTGAAAATCCTGCCCGGTGTCGCATCTTTTATTCAGAATGCAGCTCCAGCTTGTGGGGTTCATCTAGTGCAAATGTGCTTCACATAAAAAAGTGAGAGATTTTTGCTGCAGTTCCCTCTTATAAACGGTGACTTTTAAAACAGGCCTGTGCCTTTTCCAAGACCAGCTACACATCAATTATTGCTGCTTGAGGTGAGTAGCCAAAAAAGTGGATTACTGTTTGAAGCCAAGCTTGACTCTTTCATATGACGTGTGATAGCTTCAGCATCACAGCACGTCCAAGTCCCACATTTGGGTGCTCTTGTTGACACAAAGCTGACTCAAAATAAGCTGATCTCTGTCATTTCCACCTAAGACACAGCAAAACATTTTGTTCAAAATACTAAGAAAAAAAAAGGCAAAATTCAGCGCTAGCTTATTTGAGTTCAACAATACCTTTGAGGTCCAGCACCAGGCTACGATTTAAATGAGACGAGATTCTTCCATCTTCATTAAGACTCCACCTTTGATTCATGCGTCCATGTTCTTCCCATAATGCCACTATGGCCCCCACGCAGGCCTTTGACCCAATCACAGAGAGACAGCCCCCTCGCATCTACTTAAACACACAGCAGATTAAATCCCTGCTTTTCAAGAGAAGAACCTGATTGTGATAAATTATTTAAACCTAAAGTTTTCTGTACAATATGCTCATATGTCGTATACAGACAAACACCAGGCACTACAGCGATTCAGTGAGGCCCAAAAAGTTTTCCCCTTAATGGCGGGGTTAACATGCTATGTCATGCATTCTGACTTCTTTACCCTGTTAAACATGCTGGCTTCTCATACTTAACATGTTCGAAATGTAAAAATATGAGTTAGATATATGACGTAGTATTTGTGTGCTTGATACACTCCACCAGTGTTCAAACTTGTTTCAGAAAGTTTTTTATAGGTCTGGATTCCTGTGTGGTCAATTGGGAAACTCTCCCAGAAAAGCACAGCAAGGCGAAAGAAATAGCCCGCCAACCGATAGGAATACCTGGTTATCAAGATTGGCTGCGCTGTGTCAAGAAGGGCTGTGCTGTGGGCCTGCAGCTGGTTACTCTTGTGATAGTGAGAGAAGTTCAGGTGTGTTTGTTTGTTTGTTCATGGCATTTCAGTGATGCATGTTATATAAGCGATGGATATAATGCTGGATTTGGAGATAATTTGAAACTGATAGTTGGAGCCGTCCCAGTGCTAAAAGATGCCGGACATGAACTGCACGCGGTAAGTCAAACTGAGCCATAATGTAAAAAACTAAATAATGTTATGGGTTGCTTTCTCGTGCTGTAGTTCCATCCCACTCTCCCGCCTCCACCAGCTCGTGTGTTTCCGGAAATAATGGTATAGCTGTTACTCTCTTTTATAAATTTGATCAAACTAAACACTCTTAGAAGATACGACGTATGAAATATTAAATCTTGATCAGTATGAGATTGGCAGAAACTCTGTCTTTTATCCCACCTTTAAAGATCTAAGGACGCTTCAATTCAAGTTTCTAAAATTAGTTCTATTAACAAGAAGAACCATTTATTTTTAATGCCTCTCTGGAAGGGCTTTGCTTTGTCCTGACATCATACGGACCGTGTTTTTCAGAAGACCATCAGTGAAGATCCAACGTTGTGTGTTCAGTGAGCCGTCAGCAGGACTCAGAAAGGCTTTTGCTGGAAAGGAACCCTCCGATACGTTCTCTGTGGTCACGACAGAGCCCAGTGCTCGATTCCGTACCTGAATGTGCACTTTTGGCTGAGAAGGACACAACCATTTTGAAAGTTTAGGGACTTTAGCATAGTGACTAGATCTTCTTTGATGGATTGAATTACTGCTATCCTGCATCTTAATTACGCACACACATGTATTCATTGTGTGAGGAAGAGACCACTAACATTAGGGCTTCAGTCCTTCAGAATACCAAATCTAAAATTCTTGTGGTGTCTGTCCCACCTTCAGCAGAACTCCCAGCGTCCCGTTTGTTATTGCTATAGAGAAACTGGAGGTATAGACTCCACTCATGATGGCCAACAAGACACATCACAACATTGATACTACTGATGGAATGCAGGGGGTGTCATTGTCATATCATACCTGTCTGAGAGACTTCAATGATCCAATTGTGTCCCAGCCACTGTGTTCTTTCCAGTCTGAATATTCTCCAGGTTCCAGAAGCATCTGACGGCCGTTAAACTGACTGTATTCATAAGCCACCCACCTGCCGGAGAACTCAAGCTGTCAGAATAATTCATACAGAACACAATAAAAATGGAAAGTTATGTTAGAGTTCTTACAGGCCACTGTTGACTCTTAGAGACTGGCTGAAAAACATGTTATCTATGTCAGAGAATAAAGTTTCCTCCAGTCCCTTAAAGCCGCTGAGAGAGAACAAACTAATGGACAGATCTGTGAAACTCTGAGAGAAAATAATTAAAATATGACATTTGTTGTCTGAAGTTGAATGAAATGTGTTGCTAGCTTACATCACTCACGTATGGAATGGGCTTTAGGGACCTGATGGCTGTTGATACACATCCACAGGAAGTGAGGTCAGGGTAAAGCCCCTCCCCCAAGATATACTGGTTACCAGAGCAACCCTCCTCATCGAAGAGCAGCCAACTACACAGGGACGAGTGAGTGAAAGAGAGAGAGATGGTGGAGGTGCTGTCTGAGTTCCATTGATATGTGATTTATATCCATTGGGTTTACAGCCAATCTTCTGTTGACCTCGAATTCTCACCTTCCTCTGTTCACCCGGAATGACACGAGGCCCGGAACGCCGCAGTCTAGAGCTTCACCCACAAACTCTCTGGACTCACCGGCATAATGCGTCTGGGTGTAGGCACGTAGCTGCGGTCATAGAGAAACACGTCAGCATCACGAGCCGCCACTCATGTTCATGTCGATCGCACACGAAAAGCAAACCTACCAAAAACATCGGTTTCACAATCCCACACACCTCCTGCAATGAAAATGAGAAGGATGCATTTCATTATATTTGCCAACATGATTCGTGCATATGTTGCAAGTCCAAGAATTACCCTGCGAATCGGCCTCAGGGACTGCGGCATTTTTTTTACCCCGCTGCCCCACTTTAGAGCCCCAGGATACTGTCCTTTCTCAAGAACATACTGATCTCCCGTGAAACCCTGCTCGCTGTACGCCACCCATCTGAAACACACAAGCACCAGAGATGCTGGAAATAACCTTAGAAATGAAATGATCTCTAAACCTCATGTCATACTCACGCTCCTCTCATCACGTGTATGCTGTGTGCTTCACCAGACGGACCGTTCACTCGCAGATCAGGAACGTCTGCATGCATCACATTGATTTCTCCATCTGACCTCTTGAGACAAACCGAAGGCTCCCAGAAATCCTACATGTCACCCGACAAAACAAGCAGACAACACACGGCACATATCAAACCTCTGCTGTTACTGTACATCATCGACATTCAGCACAGACAAACTGTGTTTCCATCAGACTGTGCTACACAACTCACGCTTGATTACTTCTTTTTTCATTAGTCTGATCAGATCATGAGGATTCATGGGATTAGCAATGACAAGGATTTCCAAGAAACATCAAATGGCACCTTACTTGCACTGGAAGTTGCTTTGGTTAGAATGTGGGCACTTTTATAGCATCTGTTTGTGTGTGTGACGTTCTGCTGTTATTGAGTTTCACACACAGATATTTTACTCAATACAAGAAACCCGTAGTGTAAAAGAAGAAACTTACACTCTGAATGTACCGCAGTGATTTAATGGTGTACTCAGTATGGCTGAAAAGTTGTGTACAGTTGCTGTATTGACCTTCTTCCAGAACACACTGATGACCTCTGAAACCCTCTTCGGAGAAACACACCCATCTGACAAACACACACAGTATTCTCTCAGTTATCCTGATAGCTCCTTCAATCACAAATACACACTCACACAAGTGTTTACCAAGGGCTGAGAACACACATGCTCATTTCAGGCCACATCGGATTGCAGTGATATTACACACAGCAGCGCTCCACACTGATCATGTGACAGACACAGAGGCAGATCTCCGCCCCATGCTAAAACATGAATCATTCTTCACCATCTTTTTTATATTCAGTGATCTACTCTTCTACTAGCCCTAACTAAAAGTGAGCATAACCTGACAAATCTTTGATTTTTTTTTGATTTATATAGAGGTTTTACAAAGTAAACATTTCTTTGAGGCTAAGTGTCAGTATTAATAACTAACTGAGTATAATGACAATAGAAGTCTATAGAATATAATCATTTAGATTGACAGGTGTATGTATCAAATGTGGAAGTGTTTATGTCCTCATGAGTAATCATAGCAAATTTTGTTGATTTAAAAATGTCAAAATGCAGAAATGTTTGTCTTATTGTTTTGGTTATCAGTCAGGTTTTAGTCCAACTGAACATCATGAGTTTCTGATCAATGAGTAACAAAACAAAATAAAGAGCATCAAAAAGTCAACAAGAGAACTCTTTACACATCTGTACATAAGACTCACGTTCCACCCAGAACACGTATTGAAGAGATGCTGAGCGGTCCATCTGTGGTCATCAGACTGCTTGTGTGATCCAACAGTTCCTTGTGCTGTCCCTGAAACTGCTGCTTCTCGTACAATATCACCTATAACACAGACCAAACATCAATCTCATCCACTGATCCGAGAACAGCTTTAAAGACATCAATCTGATCCACTGATCCGAGAACAGCTTTAAAGACATCAATCTCATCCACTGATCCGAGAACAGCTTTAAAGACATCAATCTCATCCACTGATCCGAGAACAGCTTCTGTATGCTGTCTTACCTTTGGGTCGAGAGGCCTCATCACCTTCAATCCACCCTGTGTCAGTAACAGAAGAGAAGAACACGTACAATTAAAAAACAGCCTCGCTTACATAGATGTTGTCCTGAAACTCTCTAGTGTCCGCAAGTGATGATGTGACAGCAGATGTCCATGACTAGATGTAGTTGTGTCAATTAGATGGCATGTGTTAATGTGATGTGTGTCCGTCAGCTAAAAGCGTGTGTAACATTTACCCTTATTAACGGTCGAAGACTCTTCACACGCGTAACAGGGGAATTATGGAAAATGGGTGTCACCCTTCCTTCAGCTTCCAAAACAGCAGAATTACCGCTGAATCCAGGCTTGTCGTAAACCAACCAGCTACATCCATGCAAAAAACAGAATATGAGCACCATACCAGCCAGATCTGAATGATGTGTAATAACACATCTAAGTTGCTGGTTTTATTATGGAGTGATGAAGTGAAAAATATTGTTCTTAGCTTCATATACTGTGGTAGGCCAACTGAGACCAGTTATATTGCACTTTTGTCCTTGTGTTGCACTAACTGCTTCTACTGCTAACTCATTTGTAAGTCGCCTCTGCTAAACGACTAAATGTAAGTGTGATTCAAGACGGTTCTTAGAATTCTAAATTTCTTAAACATATCAGATGTGTTAAGAGTTTGAGAAGAAAAGATGCGACAATTGTGATGCAAAATCAGATATGATAAAATACACTTTACCATCCATTTTTGACGCAGAGGTCGGACAGAAACACAGTGCCATGCTGCTCCATCAGATCTGTCGCAGTAAACAGACGGAGCGTATCGCTCATCTGAGGCATGTTGACATGTAGATGCATCTCTGCAACACGGTCATCCTAAAGATGAGAACATGAACGTGACTTTCATCAGACCAGACAGATCAGCAGAGAGAAAGCTCCTAATACTGTACCTTCAACAGTGTTCTGATAGAGCCCACGGATGTGATCTCAGTTCTGTTAGGTACTTTGAGCTCCTTCGGGTTCTGTTGAGTTTCTTCACTGATCCTCACAGTCTGACCCTCTTCCAAGAGAACACACGGTCCACAGAACCACGAATCCACGTAGAGCAGCCAACTAAACACAGAAACATCTGGCCATCATTCTACTACTAGCTGACAAACTTGAGTGTGAAAGTGGTTTCTGTCTTGACCTTTCAACAGATCTTACACTAAAGTGAACGTACAGATACTTAAGAGAGAGAGAAAGATCATAATACTTTTTCTTGTCTTTCTTTTCACACTTCTATGTTTACCCAATTTCTTCAACCCAGCCCAGCTGCATATGTATTTCAAATAGAGAAACAGAAAGCCTGAAACCTGAACACTGAACACAGAAACTAGATGGTTTGATTATGCTTTTGCAAGCATCGCAAACTTAATAACCCTCGTAGAATGTGTGTAATATAGTTTGGTTTATGCAATTCTTTCTATAAAAGAGACAAAGTTACCGTCTCGCTATCGTCTGCCTATTCATGTGAATGTTAAGAGTGCTGCAGACACAGACACCGCAGGCATATCACAGAAGACACCCATCAGCTAGATTTCAGGGCAAAATAAAAAACATTTCAAATCACCTGTGTGTGTGTATGTGAGTGTTTGTGTGTGTGCGTGTGTGTGCACGTCATTACCATCCTTTTACTGCATGGACCGTAGCTCCATGAGAAACCCTAACCTTCTCTGCATCCTCCACATCATCAAAGATGGCTCTTCTCTCACCGCTAAGCGACTCACCCTCATAGATGAATATCTGTGTTTGCAAGCAAAAACATGAATGACAAACATCTAAAAGCCATTAAGTGTGAGCCCTGTTTACATAATCAATACTACCAGCATCCTCTAAATACAAAAACATCTCAAGCCCTCAAAGCTTCACAATTCCATATGTGGAATAAATGAAAGAAATAAATGGATTTCATATTTTAAAGACAAGCTTGGGACAGAAGAGCATTAACAGAACTCTAAAACACAATGTTCAGAAAGATGAACTTACAATAGAGGGTCTAGGACTGAACTTTCCAAACCCACCAAGCTCTCCCTGTGAGGACGTAAAGAACCAAAACTCAGAGAATAGGTCAAAAAATGTAAACGTATCCCATATTACATGAACCAACTTGAGCGCTGTCCGTACCCTCACGGTGGTGTTACTTTCACTTTGACATCCAGCACTGCAGTGTTTGGCCTCTTTATGTACCCTCTCAGCTGACGGTATTACACTGGATGTCAAATACTGATAGTATGGCGTTGTGGTACTCTTTCCAACATTGCCATCACATTCCTGTAGTCTATCTTCAGCCTCACCGTCAGTCCGATCAATGTGTGAGCAGAACTCATCCCCGCTGTTCGCCTCATTGACGGTTTTGGTCTCAGTTTGCTGCTGGTGCTGCTGTAACCCACTGGAGATATCTTCATCCTCTTCCTCACCGTCTACTCTGTAGTGGTCCCAAAGGGGTCTTGGGACCGATCCCAAACACACTGTGTGACGCTCATCTGAAGCGCTTTGAATGCTGGACTGCAACTTCAAACTGACAGACTGCAGAAGGGAAAGAACGGACAATGCCGGCTGCTCAACGCTTCTCTGCTCCTCTTCCATTGCCGGAGGAACCTGGAGCATCCCGTTCCCAGACACCTCCTCACGCACACACTCCTCTTCATAAATGGGAGACAGGGAGAAGGGGTACATTTTGTTTCTACGTGTGCTAGGACTGTGCATGGGCCCCATTTCATTCACGAACAGGCTGTCCATCTCCTCCTCCTCGCTGATGATATCAAAGCCTCCATCCACACGGACGAGGTCTAGCTCAATAAGTCGGGAATGCTGGGGAACAGAAGCAGAGCAGTTCTCGGAATGGCCTGGGGAGTCAAACTGAATCTTTTTACCGACCGAAGAGGCAGCCGATGTTGTACCCTCTGCTGGAGTGTCCAAGCTGAGCTCCGATTCCAAATCCTCCTCGAGTGTCCCTGGGCTCTGATCATCCGTGATATTACAGCGAAATGCTTTGACAGAAGTCCACTGAGAGGAGTCGTGCCCTCCTGACCACACATGCTCATCTGCTGATAGGATAACAGACTTGTCTACAGAGATTCCCGAGTGAGGTGCTTCGTGTTCCCCTAAATAAAGGCTTTGTGTAGATGGGAACAGCCCCAAACTTTCTGATATCTTTGGTGTGTCTTTCTTATCAGAATCCTCTTTATCAGGTGCAAGGCTATGGTTAAAGGGTTCGGACCTGCTTTGACTCTCACCATTTACTGAGATAACAGTATCGATTGTACAAACATAACATGAGTCACTATTCAGGCTGCGTCTATTGCTCATTGTATAGTCTTTGGCTGTATCCTGAGATGTGTTTCTCCCTCCATCTTGTTCTGTTTTAGGTGCAGAGACGTTCCCCGGAGGCTGCTCTGACCTGCTGTTTGTTTTTGAAAGAATGTGCAGGTTCACTGATGACATCTCATCAGCAGCTCCGCTCTTACAGGCAGCGATTCGGTTCATTTCTCTTTCTTCCGCAAAATGTTGAAGTAATGTTTGATTTGCATCATGCTCCTTCTGCTCAGAGCTGATTGGAACATTGCTAGCGGTGATGTCAGAGGCCACACAAAATCTGATGTCAGTGTCAGAGCCGGCAATGGACTCGTACCCTGAGGAAGGCGTGGACCTGCATCCCTCCACGTGGCTGCGGCTCGCTGCTTGGGCTTCCTCCAGACCTAAAGACGGTGTCTGATCCGACAGCATCACGCTAAACTGCTGCTCCGCATTACTGCCAACCGCTGCCCCTTCCAGCACAATCAGATTTGAATCTTCTGGAAGTTCACCAGTTGCCAGATTGTCACTCCCAGGGTCAGGTACTTCCATTCTTTCCAAAGCAACAAAAGCATTACCCAGAATGATGTCAACCATCTTTACAGACTCCAATCGAAGGAGTGTCCCATCCTTCCCAGAATCCACTGTGGCCAGTTTCTCTTCTATCTCTCCCTGTAGTCGTCCGCAGCTCATTTGAAAATCATAGTCTCTTTCAGCAATATGAGGGAGTGTGATGGCCGGATCCCCATCTCTAGTCTCTGTGTCTGTGCCACTTACGGTCAAATCACTTTCTATCCCAGATGTGTGACATATATGGGGATCAACAGAGGTCGGATTCTCCTGACAACCATAGTTCACTGTTTTTGATGTGAGAGTGATGTGGGTGTGCTCATGACTCTCTGGATGTGTACTCTCCTCTCCCTCAGAAACAGGTGAATGGAGATCCATGCAACGATATTTCTTTTGTTTCCTGACCACCCTCAGTCCACGGTACGTACCATATGTCACCACGGGAGGACAGGCTAGATCATGACGTCTTTTCTCCTCCTGGAGCGTTATGGTGGAGTTGATGTCTAGGGAATTGCAATGATCTTCACTTTGTTCCTCACTTCTGTGAAAAGAAAGCAGAGGAAAACCGTCACCAGAATGCTGCTACATTTTCATAAAATCTCCATGTTATTCCAAATCTAACACAATTTACAACATAAAAACATAATGCACAGACTTTAGACAGGCAATCAAAGTTGAAATTAGATATATTGTGGGACACACACACTCTCCATGGCAGACCACACAAATATCATCAAAAACAGACAAGTGTCCTGTTAGTATAAGGCAGACTTGGACACAAATAAACACACAGTACATGTGTGTGTTTTTATTTAAGAAAGAAAGAAAGTGACTGAAGAATGCTCCAAACACCCCATCTTTGTGTGTGTGTGTGTGTGTGTGTGTGTAGGAGGGTATTTATTTTTTAGGCTGTAAAAAGACATGAAGATTATCTAAACCCACCTTAAATAAGAGTCACCTTGCCTTTACAAACCCTTAGCACACAGGTGTTTCTATTCCTGGACGTTTAACTTACAAACTTCCCCAGACCTTGTTTAAGAACTGATTTGTTGTGAACTGCTTCATTAAAAGTTTACAGTGATTTGTAAAATGTGACACAGTAAACGCAGTAAAGGAAACGCAGAATTTTCAACTTTAAATACTCAAGTCTCAACTCAAGTCTGCTTTATTGTCAATTCTTCCACATAAGAATTGACAATAAAGCAGACTTGAGTTGAGACTTGAGTATTTAAAGTTGAAAATTCTGCGTTTCCTTTTGCCTTACAAACAAGTTCACAGAATACACACATTTCTACTTCACACAACACCTGTCCTTCATACACCTTAAAAAGAATAACAACACAATCTTGTTATGCAGCTGTTTTAATACACGCCACACCCACAACATGCACTGATGTCTGCATTAAAAACACACACAACCTCTTAACAGCTCAATAAACTGCAGGTACAATTGATGTACAATCACAGTTCAACACGGATCATCCTCGTCCTCTGACGCTCATCTAACTTTATCTGTCTCTTGTGAATCTGAATCAGAACTGTGGACGTTGATGACATCATCAGCTGGCGTCAGGCCTCACCGCCTCAGTCACATGAAGTGAACTCTGAGAAACCAGTGATGCATATACTGCCACACACACGCACACGAATGCACACACACGCACACACAGAATGACGACACAAGAGTTATTTTCTTATATATTAACCATATTATAAATGATTGTCTCCGCAAGTATTGAAAACTTAACAATCATTATTCACTTTATTTATTAATAGACATCTATGATTGTCTTAAAAGGCAGATTTTGTCATATACAGCAACATTATTTCACTAAAATATACAAACCACCAAACCACAGCAGCGTAGAACACAAGTAACTTGACTTCATTGTTGCTAGAAGAGTTTGGTCTGTTAGATTGTGTTGTTGTGACACACACAGGAGTGTTTTGTGCAGATGGTTTAAAGTGAAATGACTCACTGTGTGTGTGTAACCTCTGAATGACACACAGACACTTCCACACTTCCTCCAGTCTTCTGCGCCTCTGCGTCGGTTTGGGAGTCTCTCGTCATCAGACAACTGCTGTCTGTGTCCGTCTGTCTGTCTGTTTGGACCTCGACTGCTTCTGCCTGACTGAAAAAGAACAGGCTGCCCAGTCGCCGGAAGAAGCCGTCTGCAGGGGGCGCCGTTGGGCCGAGGTGTGGGACAGGAGTACAGAGGGGGGGGAGTTCAAGCGCCGACCCTCCTGCACCCCCCCACGTGACGTCCTGCTCGTGTGACTCACTGTTTCTATCCAGTAAGTCAGAGAACTGCAACTCCTACATAAAAAAAGAACAGGAAGAGAACAGAAGAGCAATGAGATTCTTCTTCCTGTGTCAGCGGTGATCCTAGCTGCAAAAAACCCCCTCTCTCTCTCTCTCTCTCTCTCTCTCTCACTCTCCCTCTCCCTCACTCTCTCTCTCCCTCTCTCTCTCCCTCTCTCTCTCTCCCTCCCTATCTCTCCCCCTCTCTCTCTCTCTCTCTCTCTCTCTCTCCCTCTCTCTCTCTCTCCCTCTCTCTCCCACTCACGTCCCTTCCCCCAAGCTCAGCCCACCCATTTAACCCCTTCAGTTCCAAACTTGCATTAATTCTGGCATATATAGACTACAAGCAGTTAAAGGAACAGTGCACCCTGAAATGAATCCAACCGCTTTCAACTTTGAGATCAGGCAAGTTGAGCATATGAAAAAAATCAGATTCATGTCACAGTGTGTAAAAGTGAAGAAATAATAATAGTTCTGTTATCATATGTAGACAATAAAAGCTCATTCCTCAGACCCAGAGGTTTCTCTTTAAGCATGTTCTGACAGATCACTAACAAACACAATAGGCTGGGCTTCTACATTGTGTTTTAGCAGAGCTAGCACAAGACTGTCAGAACATCTGTTGTCCTCAAACTGTGACATATGAAGGCTCAGACATAAACATAAACATACACACACACACACACACACACAAACCTGCCTGTCTTTACACAGCACAGTACGAATGTATTTTTTACACAAACACACACACAAACATGACCTGCTGTCACACAGATGTTGTACCTGTGCAGGTGTGTGTGAGCTGCTGTTGACCGTGGATGCGTCATCCTCCTCACTGAAGAAAACAAACCAACACGGATGAGATACAGATAAACTAACCCGCTCTAAACTAGAAATACAGATCAGATTTTCTCCAGGGAAAAGAAAGACACAGACACACCCTAGCATTGACCCGATCTCACTATTAAATGGCTCGTTTCCCCCTGAATATTTCAGTTTGGTGTGCATGAAAACCGAGTACGGTTGTGTGTGCGTTATAGTGACACAACAGTCAAACAATACAAAGATGCACGTGTAACAAACGCTCTTTTCAGCACTAAACACACAAACCTCTTGTTTCTGTCCAGCGGCGAAGCTTTACTTCTGGAAAAGAATCGGGAAAAGTTTCGCGTGAAATCCTCGTGCCATGACATTTGTGTCTTCAGATTGAAAAATCATGTGAAAATAAAGTAAAGAAATGAAATGAAAAGAAAAGAAACTTTAGTCTGGTCAGATGTTGATCCTCAAAGAGATTAGACTGAAGCCCGATGAGGAAGTTTGTGTGGGAGGAGCTAAAAACCAACACGAGCTGCCTGATATTAAATATATAAAGTGTCTGTAGCTTAAACATCGCGCACATGTCAAATACATGAACTTTAACTCCAGGTATAGATACAATCACCAACTTAATCTTAATAAACATTTTGCGTTGTTTTTGTACTCAACCTACTGATAACCTTTTACAAAGAAAACAACTTCATTAACACTAAAAGTATATAGCCTATAGTAATTCTTATTTTTTTCTAACTTTATATAGGATTTGTGGCAAGCTATGGAAATTTAAACTGTAAACACTGCAGTTTTCCTACATTTACACGAGTGTTAGATAACAATATTTGCGTAATCACAGAATGTGTGAGTTATTATTGTGTTATTTGATTTATCAGATCATTGTTATATCTCATTTTTTATTCTGTGGCGCCAGCTGGTGTTCAGTGGGAGTAACAATATTGTATGGGGGGCTCTCCTCAGTCATATTTTGGGGACGAATTTGTAGTCAAAGGTGAGTAAAAACCCGAAGAATGTGATCAAAACCTCATTTTGGGGATTATAAGGTTTGCAGAAAGTTTTCTTTTAGGAGTTAGGTTATGGGAATGACGGTCCAGTTCACAAGCATGTTCACACATACTAGAAACTGTACCTCTGGGTTAAAGTGTGTTTCTGTCAGAATTGGGGTATTAGAGATATGAGATAGAAAACATCTTAATAACTGTGCAGGCATGATGGCACGTCATGTGATCCTCTCTCTTTTAAATAACCAGTTTGTGAGGCTCGAGTCATATAAATTATAATATGTTTTGGCATATATGTACACAGTTCATTTGTGCATGCGTATAGCTAATAACATTTTAAATGAAGATAATACCTAAGACAATAACCCTAATTTTTACAGGTGGCTCTGTGAAATAAACACATTTTCTGATCTTTCACAGAACATAATTACGGCCATATTTATTAAAACATATGAAAGTACCAACATACCATTGCTTTATCTAAATCTTTCACCTTTCATACAATCAGAAACAATGATGTTTTTTAATTATGTCTGACAGTCATAAAATTCCTTGAGATTTAATATAGAACTTCTTAACAAATATTCTGGCTTTACATCTGTAACACACAAAATCAAGAAACCATATGTTTGTCTTCTATTAGAAGTCCAGAGGCCACCAAGCTGACTAAGAATTATCAGACCCCTGAGGCTAAAAGGAAGGGGATTCAGTGATGGGTCACCAGCAGAAGAATTGTTTTCCACATGCTTGTGAAAGATTTATGTAGCTCGAAGTGTCTTTTTTTCACAGCGATACCCTAACACCTTATGCTTAATATTTTTGTAATTTAGTAAGAAGCACCGTTAGTTGTTGTGGTTAGACACGCACGTGCGCACACACACACACACGCACTCACACACACAGCACTCAAGCAGAAGTCAAATGTTCAGATGTAACACAGGTGGGCCGTCTGCAGTGACATTTTTCTCTTATAATGAATGACCGAACTAATGTCACAGAACAGAGTACGTTTTAAGAAAACTACTCAATGTTCTTCTCATAGCATAACATGTAATGGTGCTCTGGAAATATATGAAAAACACAGTCGACCCACAACACATTAAAGACACATTTGTTGATTTTAATGATGATTAATGTTCCAGAGCTCAGGATTGACGTGACTGCTGCCAAAAGTCAAAATCTTGTGACTAAAAATCGACAAAACCTCTCATGTGCTCAGTGTTGAGCTCTTCTTCTACATGCTAAAGTCAGAAAAATAAAAACTGCCCTTCTTTGCTGTAAATATTTTATGAAAAGAATTAAAGTGACTTGTTATTCTTAATTTCTGACAATAGTGCTCAGAAACAGACTCAAGAGACTAATCAACACACACACAAACACACAGGTTGGGCTTACATGTTTTATGGGGACTTTCACATCGACAAGAGGATTTTTATACTGTATAAACTTATATTGATCCTGTAACCCCCTATACTAAACCATCACACAAGTCTTTGTGCATTTATCATTTTTTTTAATTAACATCAAACTATTTTCCACATGTGGTTCTCACACTGCACTCTAACAAAGTGGAGCAATATAGGCTATATAGTATAGCACTAAAAGTGGGGCTGTATATAGCACAGAGGAAGAACCATACAGTATAGAGAACCTGCTCTTCAGCAAATCTATAGCACCTCAGTCATCCGCTGAAGAACCACTGAAGCACAAAGATATGGTTCTTTGAGTGGTTCTCTGCGATTATGAGCCCAGACTCACTTTTAGTGCTGTATAGCGACATTTGTTTAGAGTGTGTAGGCTTTACAGGAACACACACAACGTCACCTAACTACATTATTTCAAAAGATACATCAACAAGGTGGTTTTGTTTTCGCTGTCATGTCTGGTCTAAATGAATCTACATGAGGTTGTAAAGCTCAAGCATATTTTGAAACCCAACATGATTCTTTTAAAGCTATTTAATATGAATTAAAAATAGTTTAAGATAAATTAAGACATTTTTACATTTGAATATGAGATTTTTTATTTCATTTGAACACGATTATTCTTTGGTTATAATCAGCTTTAGACCGTTCATGGTTCTATATTAGAAGCAGGTGTGAGCTCTACTATATTCAAAATATTTCAATGTGTATTGTGTTCTATCTTAAGGAGTTAATATATCGACTGATGAATATGACCAATACTGCTGTAGACTAACTCCTAATGCCATTTTGACAAACAAAAAGAAACAGTTATATTTACTTTTAGTTAGGTCAGAAGTCATTTACACATATACAGAGCTGAACATAAACAAACATACACATATATTGCCATGTACAGTAGACAAAGTGAGCAACAGACAATCTTTCAGAGCAGCTGTAAAAGGAGCATTTCATTTCATAAAGAGCGTTCGGACACTACGTCTTTATGTCTAGAGCCGAGAGAAGATGAAGCGAACTGCTTCTCTGTAGGTCTATGAAACACAAGGAAAGGAAATCACAGCAGACTTTCATCTGGTTTTATCATCATCAATGTCAAAGGCAAAATGTTTGTTTTGTCTTTTTACACGGAACTGTGTTGTGACACACAAATACATGAACTATAACTTCATTTGTCTTTCTTTCAGTATGTTTAACAATAATGAATTTGTTTTTACAATGGAAACACAACACATGCCATAGTGTCCTTTAACATCAACAAAATGTACATGTTAATATTTGGCAGAATGAGACTCAGAACACTTTGGTGGTGAAACGGGACGGACGCACATCTGCCGAGGGTAATTTTGGTATTAAATACACTCGTCATTAATCATAAAAGCCAGACAACTGGTATATTTTCTCTCTTCACGTTCTGGGATGTTTAAGACAGACTGTGTTCAATCAATTCAAGCTGTGGTCTGTTCTGTTTTTCTCCTCTTTCAGTTGGATACGGTGTAAAAGATGTTGCTGTGTCGGTGGTGATGATGATGAAGCCGGTGCGTTAGCAGATCTGTGGTTGAATCTACATGTGTAGATCGTTCTTGTAGCAGCAGAGGATGTGTGAAAACCAACAGAACCTAAAAGCATTTATTTTAACAATCTGATTGAAGTGTGTAAAATAACTGTAAGTCATTCAGGTGGCTGAAGGGGCTGTGGAGGTGAAATTGAGCAGAAGTGAGCAGAACACCTGGAGTTTTCCAGACTATAATGAATGTGAGTTCTGCTAACAGAGGTTAATGAGAGGTTAATACATTCACTGAGTCTGCTTCACTTCACACACTATCTTTGATTTACTCCTTCTGTCTTTCACTGGTCAAGAATCTCTTGATTCTTAAGTGCTGTTTCTAAGTCAAGTTCAAGTGATGACTAAAGCATTATAAACGTAACAGAACAAAATATTGAGACATTTGCTTCAAAAAGGTGAAAGATGAGTAGTTTGAATTTATATGGTTGAGTCCTGCTGTATGATTTGAACAACATAGATTCATCATTCTCTAGTGACAACTGCCTCCAATGCAACAACAAATACTGAAAGCCAGCACACTTCTGTCATTTAAAAAGACGTGCAAGAGATATTCAGAAACAAACACTAAACTATTGAACAAAAAAAATGTGCATCACATCACATGTTTCACTGAGACACAGATGATCAAAACTTCACTGAATGCATTAAAACCAGAAGTTCACATTCCTAACAGGAATTTACCAATATTTGCCTTGTCAATTTAACACAAATGGAAATATGCAAAACAATAATAATTGTAGTTATCTGTCTGCCATTAATTTTTTACATTAAGGACAAATTAAATATATTTGAAATATATTGTTCAGTGCATTATATTTCCAACATACAATCTATCTCGAGATCAAACAAACAGGTAAATTCTCACTGAATGTGAATGTGGAAAAGTGTCCGATCAACATGAAATCACAGTTTCTCTTAAAATTATATTTTTTATTGTTTTGAAGTAAGAATCTAAGTACGTTCTATTACGCGTAATATAAAGACTAAAAAAGTGACAAAAGTGTGTCATGTGGTTATATTTTAATGTCGATCATTACTGGAGTTAATTGCGCAGTGATCGTTTGAATAATTTAATAAATTGTCTGTTGTGTAGCCTAAATAAACTCGCTTATTCCGTCGGGTTTATACAGTTAACCCAGACTGCGTTAATAATACTTGACGCGTGACGTTGCGTGAAATTAAATAAAAAGCGACACTTAAAGGAAATATCTATAAACATGCAGAAGCTGCTAATGTTCCGTGATTGAAGAAACTCGGCCGCTATTTGTTTCATCACCAGTGTGCATTACATTAAAAGATATGACGAGAAAAGTTCATTACAATTAAACGAATTTGTAACAAATAAAAGCTTCCAAATAGGTAACATGAAGAGTTCAATCGAGTTTGAGTGTGAAACATCTATAATGTGGCAGCTATACGTCTGCTTGAATGAATGAATTCAATTTCATATGATTTCTTTTTGAAAAACACAATTTTCATCTCTCTCTTCTCTCTCTCTCTCTCTCTCTCTCTCACACACACACACACACACACACACACACACGATGCAGTGTGACGTAGCGGCGGTCATTCTGCAGTGATCCGCCTCTTTCTCTATCAAAGTGTCTTTCTGTATTAAGGCTTCAACGCGTCTATGTGATGGAGTGGATCTGCAATATCTGAGGAACCTGACAGCAATATTCACACATGGGGAGAAATTGAAAATCAGAAAGAGCTCCTAAAATGGACGAGTGGAAATGTTTACAAAGATACGTGGACATGTATTTAATGGTCTTCTCGTATTTCATCTTTTTAAATCTATTTTCATCATCGTTGATTTATTAGATGCTTTTTTTGGTGACGTTGTTCTCTATACATTTTCATCAAATTACGACGACCTGGAACTCAGCTGTTACGGTAAAGTGCGCAGATCCATGTGTTTGTACTATACAAATCGACTTAAATTGACTTTGTCAAGTATAAGAAGTTACATGCATCAAAGTTTGTTTATACGAACGATGTGTTTTTTAATTTGTTAAGAAAAACTTTTGTCATCCGTCATTTCGTCATTCGTTCCCGATGACAGTTTGCAAACAAGAGAAAGGTTTTAGTTCAGTCCTGGAAATGATTAATGAAACACGTTTTAACGAGTAACGCTTCAAGTGCCTCGTTTTATTCAAAACTAGAGAAGGACAGCCGCGCTTTCAGAGGCTTGTTATTCTCCATGTGTGAGAAATGAAGGAAAAGTCCAAGAATGCTGCGAAGACACGAAGAGAAAAAGAAAATGGAGAATTTTATGAACTGGCCAAACTGTTGCCGTTGCCCTCGGCCATCACATCCCAACTGGACAAAGCTTCAATCATCCGACTGACCAGCAGTTACCTGAAGATGAGATCGGTCTTTCCAGACGGTCAGTTTGCCCACAATACACACAACGCACACATGTCGACTTTTATGTCTTATTATAGCCTACACTTCCTTTTATCTTAAAATGTTAATTGATCATAACTAAAATAAAAATAGATTGATTCCTTACGTTCGGAGAAAACAAAAGAAGGCTGTAATGGGTTAAACTGCCCTAAAACATGTAATGTCAAACATGTCAAATGTTGACACTCAACGTGACTTGTTTTGTGTAAATTTTATTTTTTTGATCACATGATTAAATTGATTATTTTGAGAATTTGCAATTGAGCTCATAAACCATTAACTTTCAACCCTGGAAATTAATTTGTGGAATTAATTTCTTAAAATGTTTCTAAAAGTTAATTAGCTTTTCTTCTTTTGCATATAAAAGAGAATTATCTGTTTGATAAATAATTAGAATTACACGTTGTGTTTTCAAAATTCATGTGAATAACAATTACATTTAATCTAGGAAAAATAATAAATAGTCTGTATCTGACTAAATCGGTTAGTGCAAATTTCTGCGTTTTATTACCGGTTAATATAGTCTACACTACGTGATTATCAAATGTATTAGTTTACGATAAATAACATTAGCTTTGATAAACCGGTATGGAAAATATTTGTCGATAACTGTTCAATTTTATTGGTTTAGATTCAGATAGGCCTATTTAGATTTAGACTTGTCGCGTTTTCATTTAATGTCAAAATTATCATGAAATAAAAAAGCCGAAATTATCATGCTCACATTTTAACACTTAGCTCACGTGTTCATACAATCTGACTCCGAATCAGAATTAGCTTTATTTGCCAAGTGTGTGCAAACACACAAGGAATTTGTTGTGTTTTTTAAGGAGCTCTTGGTAAATACGACATAAGAAAATAAAAAATATTTAAATAAGTAACGAGTAGAAAAAAATAACTGATAATAGCCTAATAACAATTATCATCATAATAAAAATGTTGCATGTAGAGACAGAAATAAATTTGTACTATCTGACAAATAGGATACATTTTATTTAGCTGGGATTCAAGTTAACACAAATCTAGAACCGGCAGTAAATATTGTAAAAGCTATTTGGTCTTTTTACGTGTAACATTTACAAACATTTTGTATGTGAGGTTAATTACATCTGCATATTGCATATTTAGTTTGATAACTTCTAAACTGGAAGGATTTTTACGAACTAAAAAAACGGTTTTGACACATTCCAAGACTATTTGGTAAGGCTAAATCTATAACTAAAAAGCATCATATGGATAAAAAGGTGACAGTGAAATCTTGAGGGCTAAAATGTAAAAGTACTTAACCGTCCAGTATAATAGCCTAGATCTCGTGCTTACCGAAGTCAGATGTATTTAATTGTGTGATGCTTTTTATTTCGTGTGTAGGTCTCGGTGAGGCATGGGGTCAGTCGTCACGTGTCAGCCCTTTGGACGTTTTGGCCAAAGATCTCGGATCTCACCTGCTGCAGGTGCGACACGTCACAAGAGCATATCTTTACTACTGTGACTTTATGAAATACTGTAGTAAAACGTTTAAGCAACATGGAACATTTCCGACGTTAATATAGAAATATCAGTATACTGACAACAATTACACAAGTGTACAATTGAATAATATGATGCCCCTCACGGAACTCTGATTCACACTTATTATTAATAATATAATTCTATTTTTTAAGACCTTAGACGGGTTTGTGTTCGTCGTCGCGCCAGATGGCAAAATCATGTACATTTCAGAAACAGCTTCAGTTCATCTGGGTCTGTCACAGGTAAGCGGGAGACCAACACTTCAATACACAACGAACACTTTGTAACATACACAAGGACACGTGTGTGCGTCACAGAAATATTGTTGAGAGATATTACTGAAGAATATTTCAGAAAAAGTGATTCAGTGATTCGATTGCTCACTGTTAAACAAATTCAGAGAGTTGTCATGAAAAATTGTAGCTAGAGTCGAATTCGGTCCTGCTCGGTAGAAAAACTTCATCTTTAGTTTTAGGTCACAACGATTTATTATGCTTTAGTTTAAAGTCAGAATTCAAGAGAAAATAAGATTAATTGAAATGAAACGGTGAACAAAACTACTTTTAACTATTTGAGCAGAATTCAAATTTAAGAACGTTTAGAAAATATAGAAAAGTTTAGACGTTTGAACAAAATGAACAATAGAAAAGTCTAGTTTTAAAGTGTGCTTCTCTTGGATGTGCACGGGTGACTTAAAGAGAAAACGTTGTTTGTTTTCCATAGTCAAAAGAGCAGCGGCCATAAGAGAAGAGCTCAAGTCACACGGAAGAATGCAAATAATGCTGTTAATGTAGGAACACCTGTGTATACTGACTACTGACCATTCAAATATGAGGTGAACGGTGAAAAGAGTGTGTGTGTGTGTGTGGCCACAGTTCAATATTAACTTCAGCAAAGCAACAATCTCAAGCAGTGTCAACAGCGTTCTCTTAAATCTGACAGAGGGTTTTGTGTTGTAGTATGCAGATATGATGACACACACACACACACACACACACACACACACACACACACACACACACACACACACACACACACAGAAGATGGTGTGAAGAAATTCCTGCACGACTCTCAATGCGCTGCTGCGGCACAAAGCTCAGATTAAAGCTCTCTCAGCCGCAGCTGCAGGAAAGTAATTTGTTGCTGAAGTGTTGTGAAGTGACCCGGTCTGTGTCTGCTGCGCCCTGCTAATTTACACACAAAAATACATCAAAGTCCAGCACAGAAGCCACTTTTGTGTTCACATGCAAATCATGTTTTCATACATTAACTCTTTGCAGTGTGAAGCAGACTGTCTCTTTGAGAGGAACGTAGATCAATTTCAGACAAACAGGAGCTTAACTTACACACACACACACACACACACACACATTAAAGTGTGAATATACACCCCTTCACAAGAGGCATTTTTGTGAGTTGATGTAATCTTCTTAAATGATACAGATTTATGCTAATCTTAATCTCATCTGCCTCTTTTTCTCGTGAATCATTTGACTGACTAGTTTAATCAGCTACATCACAAATCTCACACAACTCTCACAAACTTTATTAATGTGAATGATTCTGTGAAGTGTGTTTGTGTGTGTTGTAGGTGGAACTGACTGGAAACAGCATATATGAATACATTCACCCTTCAGATCACGATGAGATGAGCGCTGTGCTTAGCACACACCAACCTCTACAAACTCACTTCCTGCAAGGTATACACACACACATAAATGCACATTTGTTTTTTAAGTATATACTGGCTCTAGTGTGATGTGTTGTTTGTGTTTCAGAGTACGAAATCGAGCGCTCGTTCTTTTTGAGGATGAAGTGTGTTTTGGCCAAGAGGAACGCAGGCCTCACATGTGGCGGTTATAAGGTGACATGAAATGAAAGCTTACATGTGCACTTTTTTTCTGAATGCATTGACAAAATGAAATTCTTATGACAATGCTTTATACCAGAGCTTGGAGTTTTTCCTAGCAAATGTCATCATGAAAAAGCAGCTGAAAACATTTGTTAAGAGCTCAGATTGACGTTGAAACACTGAGCGATTATTTCATCCGCTGTAGATGTGTTTTTCATTACATCAGTCAGAGTTCAGCGCTGAACATCAAATCTGCAAAGAGTCAAAGAAGTGCCCAGAACTGTAGATTTGACTGCGTGACATGAATCCATGACAGCTTGTATCCACTAACAGATTGGACATGACATCTCCACCAGATTCCACAGAGCAGGATAAAATCATTCATGAATCACGCCAGCGATGGCTTAGGTCAGGAGATTTGTTTAAAATTTACATTGGCAATAAACAAGTGGTTCATGTCAAGCAGAAAATAGATCAGGAAAGACTCGCAGAAGGATAGAAATAAATAAACGCTGCAGAAACAGAATCACTGTTAGTGTGTGGTGGGTCTAAATGAGACTTTTGTTATTATAATTGTGAGAAGACACAAATCTAACTTCACCCTTAAGGATCTATTGAAAGAAATGCGATATAATACACATAACTGTGTGTTCAGAGCTGTATAAACTCAACTCAACTCAACTTTATTTATATAGCGCTCTTTACAATTTTCATTATTACAAAGCAGCTGTACATGAGATACATTGAATACAAGAAAAACAACTAAAGGCATATACCTGTAAAAACAAGAAAAAGGTGAAGACAACAAAAGACAGACATACAAATGCTCCATACACACAATATGCATACATACTTACACACATTGAAATAGACGCACACACGCAAACACACTCGCACACACACACAGTGAAAGCACACATATGAGAGAGAACCACAGGTCAAATATTAAACGGACTATAAATTATTATATGCAATATTAATTATGTCTAGCTTCTAAATTCTAAAGAAGCCCCTCATACTTTTTTGTACGTGTAAGAACTCGAGCTGCCGCGTTTTGAACCAGATGGAGTTTTTGTAATAGGCCTGCAGGGCAACCATCTAAAAGTGCATTACAGTAATCTAGTCTTGATGTCATGAATGCATCAATTAATTTCTCTGCATCTGACAGTGACAACATATGACGTAGTATAAATATATTCTTAAAATGGCAAAATGCAATTTTACAGGTGTTTGGCAACATGGCTCTCAAATGACAGATTACTATCGAATACAACGCCAAGATTCTTAGCTGACGACGAGGATTTTATGGAGCATCCGTCAATAGTTAAGCAGTATAAAGACCTTACAGAATGAAGCGTTGTGATTTTCTGACCTTAGAATGACTTATTTCTATCTACCAACGGTGCGGATCCCCTTACATGGAACTCACCATGTTGTTTCTACGGTAGCCCTAAACGGACAAACTTCTTTACAGAATGGGTTTTGTAAATACATGATCTCCTCTTGCAAAGAAGCGACAATGTGAGGACATCTTAGAGTAGTGGGTTAGCTATTGGCTGCGATTCGCAACCTCATCACTAGATGCCGCTAAAAATAACACCATGGGGAGATGCCTCTAAATTTCATATACTGGATCTTTAACACAAAGTCAAGCTTTGTCACACGTTTCTAAAGGGGCGTACAGTTGTACTAAAAGGAGTTTAATCGCAAGGCACTATGGGAGGGTGGAAAAAAAATCAACAATTAACCCTAACCGTGAAAGATATTTCATAAGTCGTTTATAGCAAGTCTTCATTTTTTGACAAAGTAGGGTTAGGTTAAATCCTAGGTCAATTGTTTTGAGACTCCTCGGATGAACATTTCAACAAGTTGGCATAATTAATTAGGGTCTTCAGGAAATGTCTTAAAAACACTCAATGGTTGTGTAAACAATACCCTTTTTGCCCTGAAAAAAACACCTATACTCACAGCAAACCGTTTTGGTTTATGTCTCTTTAAATGCTAATGAGTTACTGTGCAACCCACCCCTCTACGCACATGTAGTGTTTCCCAATGCTGGTCCTCAGGTAACACCTCCCAGAATCTTTTAGATTCAACTCACCTGTTGGGAAACACTGGTGTAGTGCATGCCATGGCCATACAGTGAGTGTGAAAGTGAAGATCAATGGGCGGTAATATGATACTAAGAACCCCTTTCTATGTCACAAGGGGAGCGAAAACTGATTGGCTGTATTTCTCACATGCTTGCAGAAAAAGGCAACCAAAACAAAGTAACTGGGTTCTTCTTTTTTGTGTTTTCTGAGATGCACCGGGGACCCAATTATATCACCCAAACACAGATTTATTTCCATTTTTATACAATCAGCGCTTTAATTGACCATTTTACCTTTTAAAACCTAGTTTATTTTCATATATTAAAGCATAAAAACAAATGTTTTTGTTTACAAAAGAACTGAATGTGATGTGATTTTCAGCTGTTTTGATTGTGTGTGTGTGTGCAGGTGATTCACTGCAGCGGGTACCTGAAGATCCGTCAGTTCGTGATGGACGTCTCACTGTACGAGTCCTGTTATCAGATTATCGGTCTGGTGGCCGTCGGTCACTCGCTCCCCCCCTGTGGGATCACAGAAATCAAACTCCACAGCAACATGTTCATGTTCCGCGCCAGTCTCGATCTCAAACTCATCTTTCTAGACAGCAGGTGAGATCAAAATGAGACATGTGACAGACACAATAAACTCATCGCAGACTGCACATGACGTTGATTTGTTTGTGTGTCAGGGTGGCAGAGTTAACAGGTTATGAACCACAGGACCTGATTGAGAAAACTCTGTATCATCATGTGCATGGATGTGATGTGTTTCACCTGCGATACGCACATAATTTATGTGAGTCATTCAGAGTTTCACCATCATTTCAACAGCAAAAAGGAAGGGATTGTGTAAATGAATGTGTTCTTATTCTAGATCACACTCAGCGTTTCCAGATTAAAAATAAAACTGTATTTAGTATTTTATGTCTCTCTGTGTTACAGATCCACAAGTAATAGAGCAAGAGGCAAACTCTTCATTTCAAATAATAATGACATAAGGAAAACAAAAGCATAAACAAAAATGAGTTCATTATAAACTGTATTTCTCTGCATGCAGGATTTCATCAGAATTATTGGTCGCTAGACAGTTTACGGCAGTATAATATTGTGACATTCAGCTTGTTTCAGAATGTCTTTCATGAAAGCTGTTTGTGCTTCTGTCAGTGTTGGTAAAGGGACAGGTCACCACTAAATACTATCGTCTGCTGTCCAAACACGGTGGTTGGGTTTGGGTGCAGAGCTGCGCTACCATTGTTCACAACACTCGCTCATCTCGACCGCACTGTATCGTCAGCGTCAACTATGTGTTAACGTGAGTATTCTTTCACCTCATGTGTGATGTTGTTTACGGTCAGAAATCAGACGCCGTGCGTGTCTTTTTGAAGCTCAGCGGCAGGTTTGGGTTGGACTCATTACATACTGTATAAAGACATGTATGTGTGAGAGGTTCATATGTGTGTGTGTCTCTGCAGGGATGTGGAATATAAAGAAATGCTGTTATCTCAGGACCAGAGCAGATCCAGAGCATCTCTCTCTTATAAAAATGGTCTCACAGCTTCTCAGGATTCACACAAACAGCTTAAAGCCAAAACAGGCAAAATCAAAAGCAAACTGAAAGTGTCTCCATACCCTCAGGTAAAAGAGCTCATGCAGGTGTGTGTTCACATGCAGTCTGTCTCACGTCTGTGACACTGAACGCTTTACCTTTCCAGACATCACAGCATTCTGATAAACTGGAGTGTTCGTCATGGAAGTCCAGCTCGTCCGCTCAGGTCTCGCTGCCTGTGATCTCTCCATCTGTCTGTGCAGCGCCGGGCGTGACATCTCAGTCTCTGCCCCACCCTTTCACCATCGACTGCCGAAAGCTGCGAGCCACGGCAAGCTCATCTGGACGACACATGCTGCATGGAGACGCTGCCTGGAGCTGCAGTTTAAATAAACCTGCCATAAACCCCCAACCCCCCCGCAGCACTTACTCAGGTGACAAACACACACACATCACATATACAAACCTCTTTCACCTGCTTAAACTCCTGTCTTACACTGCAGTTATTCTTGCTCTTGTTTGTGGTGAACGCGAGTCACTTTGGATGAAAGTTTCTGATAAATGATTAAGTGTACATATAAGAAAGAATAATTACAGATCAGGCAGATGAAACCAACAGTCAAGCAGACAGATGTCATACGAGTCGCTCAAAGTGACCCCATGACTGTGTGCTTGAGTTTGACAAAACAAGTGTGCGTCAACAATAAGCTTATTGAAATGTGGTTTCACCCCATGGCATGTGTGACCGGGCGTGACGCTGTCGTACAGGTTACATCGGGAGATTGACCAGCGAGCCGCTGCATGAGAGCTGCAGATCCAGCGGTGCCTTTAAAGAGGAACCTGCGGTGCTCCGGAGCAGCGGGCAGACTGATGACCTGACCGTCTGTGAACCGCCCAGAGAACATCATGGGCCGCCGGACCTCGGCCGTCACCTGCCCGTGCAGATGGTGTTGGAGCAGAGACGCAGGCTGTGTACCACGGGCAGGCCGTATGAGGAGAGCGACACCCAGGATGAGAGGAGGATTCTGGTGGGCATGAGGCTCCCGGCACAAAGCCCATTGGTCTCTATGAACATCCATCACGTTCTGACCAAACGCGGCTCTATCCCATCTGGATCTTACGCTCTGAGCCATTTAACAGAGAGCTGTGCTTACCGGGGAGAGGAGATGAATCCCTACCTGTACAGGACACAAAGTCCCACCCTGAGCCCGTCCCCCGAGGGTCACGGTGTTCCCCATTACATCGGCACGTCTGTCATTATTAGCAATGAAAGGTGACGCTGCAGGAATAACAAAAATAACTCTTGAAAGACTCTTAACATGATGTTTTATGTAAACTCTTTATGCAAAATTTGCAGATATTTGCTATATCTGTAACAATATTAAAGTAACGTCAGGTATGCTGCCACCGTCTCCATTTTTACTGCATGTGCAGTCAGTCCAGAGGGACACAGAGCTGGAAAACAAATCTAACATTTTTTTCTGATCCTAAAGATTTCTTTAGATGGAAAAGGGTTAGAAAAGTATAAACCTTCTTTAGACAATTTTGACCTTAGCCTAACCCCATTTTTTAAATCATTGATACGCAAAGATTATTTTAGATTTCATATAAAGAAAATGTCCGATTACAATGACAGACAATGAAATAAATCACACAGATCATTTCGAATCAGACTAAATAAGAGCTCAACATGATTGGAAGAGAGCAAAGGCTCTTGGGATACGTGTTCATGAGGGCAGTGGGGAAAGTTTTCATTTTTCGAATATCTCATATTTAGACTTCAAGCCTGTAGGAGAGTAAACAGCGGCTGTGTTTGTTTGTTGATGAAGATGATTTTGAAGGAGAGCCAGCGGTCTCTGGGGACAGAGGATTGGAATATGGTATTATGCAGCCAATATGAGAGATGATAGATTTGAGGTGACCTTCAGAGACCCTGCTGCTGAAATTGTTTAACAGGATATTGTGGATGTGACATTTATGGATCTGAGGTACTGAGCTATTTGCTTAATGATTTTTAAAGGCTGACAGCGCTTACGTGGCCGTTTAGCTTAAGAACACTTTGAGGGGGAAAATGTGTCCGCGCGGCACTCCAGACCTGATGATGTCTCGAGGACCTCGACACAAGAGATAGTATGAGACATTAAAGACCAGATCTCTCTCACACACACAGGGACGTGGTTGGTGCGCATGAATGTGAGAATGTGTTAAAGGCTAAATGAGCTTGTAATGAGGTGAAAGATCCCCGACTGTTCATTTCACCTCATCAGAGACGAGTCTGAACCGTGAGGTGCTGCAGACAGATGAGGTGAATCTGAGCACGAGCGGATGAACACGACTGAGCCAGGAAACCAAACACACACACACACACAGTGTTTACATGTTTTATGTGGACTTTTACAGAGACAATGATTTTTTTAGATTGTACAAACTGTCTCCTGTCACCGTAACCCCTTACCCAACTATCAACAATCTGTGTAGGTTCACCTGGACCACACACAAACACACAGGCATTATCATGATTGATTTTGTGTTTGTGACCCTGAAACCCATTTAGAGAAGACTGTGGACAAAAGTAGATGTAAGGTATCAGATTAGAAATCTTGAAAAATGTTACCAGTGAAGAGCAAAACAGACTTTAAGTGACACTGCATTAAAGAAGCTTTTTAAACACACACACCCATCTGAACCACATATGAGTGAACGAGGGGCTCGAGATACTGTGGAGGTCTGTACACGAAGCATCTAAACATGAGAATTATGTTACACTTCACCTCAGCACTACTCACAATAATAAAATATGATTATAAACAGTGAGATTTTATTTGTAATATTGGAATGCATTTAAGAAACTGTGAATTATTACAAAACATTGACTGATATTGACAGATGACCTGAATCTCTGATACACATGTAAAATAAAAAAATATACAGTAAGAATGATATAAAACCAAACCAGCAGATAAACTAGACAAGAGCGTCTACATTTACACACATATTGACACTGACAACATAAGACATGAAGAAAAGTATGATTAGATTTTTACAAATAGAAAGAATGTGCTTTCATACTGAGTGTACAGTTAAATGTGTTACACACACGCATGCTCACACACACACACACACACACAAACACTGCTGGCATGTTAAAGGAAATGCACACACAAAATCTGAACCACAAACACACCGCAGTGTCCAGGAGCCCACACATCTGATTTAACTTAACTGAAGAGGCATTAGAAGGAACCTGTATGAGTTTGTTTCTTCTGCAGAACACAAAAGAAGATATTTCGAAGGACATTGGTCACCGAAAACAATTGAACCCCATTGACCACCTTTGTACAAACACAAAACCACAGAGACATTTCTCAAAATAGCTGTGTTCCACAGAAGAGAAGGTACCCAACACTACAACATTTACAGAAAGAAATTCAACTATTATGATTCTTATTGTTGATGTGTGATGTGAAAAGACCTGAAACGAGTGCAGTGGCTTCAGCTGCTCTTTGTCACCACCAGATTTCTCAACATGTCAAAGGAGTTTCCATCGGGCTGTACGGAGATGAGCCGCTGATCTCCTGAGAGCACCTGCAGAAACCCATTCTCATCCAGACCCACCACCTCCGCCTCAGGACCGTCCTCGCTCCACAGACGCACACGTGTGCCACTAGAACACAGAGAGCTGTTAGAAGCGCGCTGATACATCACACCTGCTGATTTCTTCCAGCTCCCTCACCTGTGCACCCATCTCTTGTAGTAGAGCGGGAGGAGAGCGTGCGGCCCGCACAGCTGAAAGTCTGCCATGAAGCGCTCCAGTAGTGTGAGTGTGCGAGCGATGAGCTGCGCAGGAGTGAGTGCGTCCAGACCGCAGCCGTGCTGCAGAACCAGATCATTGATGCAGACGGTCGGGTTGCTGTTGCTCACGTTGAACCCGCAGCCTGCAGACAACACAACAAAACACACATCACGCTACACGCAGACAACACAACCCGTATCACGCACGCTACACGCAGACAACGCACACACACGCTACACGCAGACAACACAACGCACATCACGGACACGCCCTCTCCACACAGAAAAGCAGCGAGAGGCATCCATACACCCAGTTACCGATCAGAAGGTTAAATGTTTGTCCCGTGATGGTGGAATTGACCAGAACTCCGCCCAGTTTCATCAGGTTACTGTAGTAAATGTCATTGGGCCACTTCAGTCTCAGGTCAATGTCCTGAACAAACATATACCAGAGAAACACGCTGAATTCATAGACATCCGTTAGGTGGAAAAAAACCTGTTTTAGTCATGTTTCTATCATTTAGTTTGACAAATGTGTCATATTGTGTGCGTGTGTGTGTGTGTGTGTGTGTGTACCTGGTATCCCGGCAGCGTGCGCACAGATTCCACCACAGCAAGAGCGACGAGATGCTGCAGAAATGAAACTCTTTGACCGAGCTGTGACTTCAGAGGAATCTGCAGATGAAGCGTAAACATCGCACAGCCCAGCGGACTCAACCACACATTTCCCCCCCGACCTGACACACACACACACACACATACACACACACATTAATAAATGACGTACTGGTTTACATGTTATACTGGACTTTAATGGGATGCTGATGGAAAGCCGCTGACCTTTGCCCTGAGTTTGACGAGCAGCTATTGCGATTAAACCCATTTCCTCTGGCACCTTCAGAATCAAACTGAAGAAAGAGTGAAAGAAATGTTTCAGACCATTAACACACTCATGTAACACACAAGTGTCTGTCATT
>NC_079563.1:20287848-20347848 GCF_015846415.1 Triplophysa dalaica | reverse complement strand
CAATGGTAATCCATCTATTGACCCGCAGACGACACAAAGACACACAGATATTACAACATTTCAACATTTCAACAGCAGAATCGGCGGTGTGAACACAGACTTTAATGCAGCTCATCAGAACTCAATCCTGAGCAGAAAGAACCATCATCACCCACACTGTAAACCCGCATCAGTTGACAATACTCAAATACATCAAGACAACTTGTTGACTCTAATTTTGGGTGTTTTAGAGATTCTTGGTTTAAGTAAGCAGAACTTTTGATTTTTGTTCAATTAAACTTCTTAATAAGTGTGAACACTTTGACTTACACAAGCCTGAGACTGATCTCAGAACTGGCATAACACACGTTACATGTCGCCTCCCACAGCCTAACCCACATACATCATATACATTACATACTGCTAAACATACACACATCTAAACGTCTAAGATAAGTGAACGTTAAACACTAACAAGTCTATAACTCTACTGCAAACACACAAAATAATCATATTTTAAAATGTACTCTTCACATGCAGTCTGACGCAAAGCATGCTGGGAAGTGGAAACCCTACATTTATATATTTAAAGTGAGTAAATTGAACAAGGAGCAAATTAACTTTGTTTTTCTTTTATTAAACCTTCAAGTAAAATGTTTCATGAAATTTAAATATTTATTTTTTATAAAATAAAGATTACATTACTTAATCTGTTTGATTATTTTGAGCATTTGGGTTTACACTTAAATCAAAAACACTAACACAGCAGACACACACACACGCACGCACGCACGCACGCACGCACACACACAAACGCACACACACAAACAAGCACACAGACACACAAACACACACACAAACAAGCACACAGACACACACACATGCACACAGACAAACACACACACACGTACAGACAAACACACGCACGCAAGCACACACACACACACAGACAAACACACATATGAGCACACACAAAGATCTTCAGATCATGACCTCAGAGCGGCAGTGAGCAGTTAAGCAGACGCTGTGAGTTGTGTAGTTAATTGAGAGCTTTCACAGTTTGTCAGGAGTATCAGAGACCCCCGCGAGCAGAGCGTGTCAACGGCCGCAGCCGCTCGCATCAACCGCAGACGGAGAAACAGACGCGTCTCTGGACTCCTTCAGCAAAACAAATGAACTTTTAATAAGAACATCAGCAGCTAACAGTGCAAAGAGAGACAGATGTAAACTGTCTGAGTCTTTTTTTGAAAAGATGGTCAATGTGGATTTCTGCATCTATAGTTTTGCCTCATTTGCCTGGAGATTCTTTTTTAATTCAGACTTTTTCATTCCCCACGCACTGAAAACACAGAACCACACTAACACCAGAGCTACACCTCATCTCTCTCCTAAAATGATTCTTCATACATGAATGACATGTAGCAGCAGCACTCTGTTCTGTCTAAATATACATCATGACGGAGTCAAAGAAGACGTGAAAAGCTTTCTGACTGACACACACATCACACTGAAGAAGAATACTCTCTCTTTGTGAAGCTAAATTGAATCCCTCTCAGATTAACATGTAAAGAGGCATCAAATTAATTTGAGCAACACAAAAATGAGATCACACACAGATCACACACACACAGTAATGCTCTTAGCATCTGAATGGTGGGGGGGTTAATCTGGTTGTGAAAGCAGGCCGTCTGTGACCACATTAGAAAAGAGTCTCAAATAAAGACAGAAAAAGACAGAAGAAGAAAAGACTCATAATTAGCAACAGCAACCAATCCGAGGTCTCGCTGAACTGACAGGAAACTGAAGCTCATTGGCTGTGTCTGATCAGCTGATCTCTGACTGTGAGGAAACAAACTCTAACATATAATAATAGATCATAATTCTGCTTTTCTCTTGTAAATTTAACTGAGGTATTTCACAGACGTCACTTTCATTTGTTCTCTATTCACAACACACAAAAGCAGCTTTACAGACAGTTACACAAAATCAACACAAAAAACCATCCAGTTACAAACTACTGACAATCCAGAGATGACCACGAGTGACTGCACCTGCATTAGCAAAACTGTTGACATGATCAAGTTGATTTTATTTCTCTATAGGAACTACATTATTACACTATACGATCTAAACTGAAAAGAGCAGAAATATGGTGGACATTAATGCCTGCTGTTCAAACAGGATTTTCAGCTATTAGCATAAATATATTAGTATTGATCAGGCAGGACTAGAACTGTGATCGATGCGATCGTCTAATCTGTAAATGTGATTAATTGGCATAATCCTGTTATCACATGAATGATCATTTTCAAATAGAAGCTCAGAGCGGATCAATGGGATTCTGCTGTTAGTGAATGACGCACACACACAGTCAGATTCCTGATCAACCCCCCCAAACCTACACCGTCACCACCGTAACCGGATCTGACCCGCCTGCGCTCCTCACCGCTCACCAGAGAGCAAAACTTTTATTCCAGCACTGAGCACCAGATGTGAGCAGAATATGAAAGGAGAAGCCAGCGCATCTGCTTGCAATTTGTGATAATTGTGTCTGAAGCTGTAGGTCAATTAGACTCATTTCACTTTCTGTACAAACCTGAAGTTTCACCGTTGAGCGGCTCTGCTTCCCTCTCAACACAACACACAACGCTTGTTTTTCACTGGAACTGAACTTTAATTCCTCACTGTGTGGCAGTTTGGGTTTGAATTCACTGTTAAAACAAATACTGATTATAGCACACTCTGTGTTTGTTTGTGTGTGTGTGTGTGTGTGTGTGTGTGTGTGTGTGCGCGCGCGTGTGTGTGTGTGCGCGCGCGCGTGTGTGTGTGTGCGCGTGTGTGTTCCCAACAAATGGTAAAAGTCTTTTCCATCTACATTGTGGGGAATGACCTGTAAATTACATAAAATCATTATGGATATGGATATAACGAATAAAAGCATGTTCCCACAAAGCACAACAACAAACATGTGTGTGTGATGCTTTGAATAATACCTCAGACTACTTAAATAATAATAATTTGTTCCTCTAATTCCTTAAATTTATACAGTGCATTTCTGGGCACTCAAAGCACTTTACATTGAAGGGGAATCTCCTCAACCACCACCAATTAAAGGACCATCGTGTCATTTTTAGAGGCATGTGGTGAAGTTGTGAACTTCATTTCCTCTCTTTCGAAGCACAACGGAGGTTGAGAGAGGACCAAAATGTCTTCATGTTTTCACTTCTTTACCGAAGGAGATTTTGTTTTACCAAACGCGTCACGATGAGCTGTTTGTCCATTTAGGGATACAATAGAAACAACATGGAGGCTCCGCAACAGAGAGATATGTGATGTGAGGACGGTGTCATGAGCCGGGTTTCCATCAAAAGTTGCAAATTTAGCCAGAAATAGGAATATTGCACAAAACATTTGTGAATAAGCACCATTTCTATCCATCTGGTCAACCATCACTTCCTAATAAACTGCCAGTAGGCAACTGCCATAAGGTAAGAGAAGTCATTGAATATAATCATCTTCTTAAATAATAATACAATTGTGAAACACAATAACTGCGGTGTTTTTGGGGATTCATGCTGTTTGGGAAACACAGTCGTGACAGTTCTGAGGCAATGACAGAAACATTTGAGGACTTTGCTTAGGCGTTTAAGAACCATAGGTGTCAAGATCAGTACTCTGGTTCCTCAGGTTAAGTTGTCTCATAGTGCAGTATCATGAATTTTTGAAGGAATTTAAACGGAAAATTTTCTATAAATGAAAAACCAAGTGAGCGAAAAAAATCCTTTCGCAAATTAGGGGTTTTTAATGCATTTCCATGGAAACCCGCTTATAGAGATTCTGATCTGTTTGTGACCTTGTGAGAAACTGTGACAGAGTCTCAGGCCCTCCATAATAAGTGTGTGCTATGCAAACAGAAAACTAACACTCTCATCAAACAAGCGCGCGTGCGCACACACACACAAACACATATTAACAAACACAACGGACCTGATTTTAACAATCTAATCATAGAGAGAGAGTCGTGACAACTGAAGTTCAAAATGTTAGCACGCCACGTGATTCATGATGCCTTCAGATAGTTCCAGGAAATATTTTTCTCTTGAAATGCAACTTAATTAAAAGACTTCTAATCTTTAAATGGGTTCAAAGTTGATCACAATCGGTCTGTTTAGCCGCAGCTCCATTTGTTAGTCACTTCCAGGACTATTGCTTGAGAGGCTTCATGAACCGCCAGTCCTGTGAAAAACGGTTCCATTGAAGTCAACAGAGCTGACGCAACACTCTCTCAATGCCGCGGGTCCTAACTACCTGCCAGTCACTGAGACACATAGCATCTGTTTATACAACTGGCCACAAATATTGAACAAATAAATGTTTCATGTCATCCATGAACAGATTCATTTCATGAATGATGATCCAGAATGCAGCAGCAAGAGTTCTTCAACGAACCGAAGAGAGCACACGTCACTCCTCTCTTCATTAAGTTACATTGGCTTCCTATAGTTGCTCGCATCAGATTCAAGGCTCTGCTTCTGGGCTAGGGACCACCACCGTTCTGTACCCCCTTATCTTCACTCGCTAATGCAGACTTATGTACACGCCAGATCCCTGTGCTCTGCAAACGAACGATGCTGCCATCCCAAAGGAAAAAAAAATCTCTCTCACGTACCTTCTCTGGATCTGCTCCACTTATGTGGAATGTTCTGGCCGCTGCTACAAGATCTGATCAGATTCTGTGTCCATCTTTAAGAATCGTCTGAAAACACATCTCTTCTGTCAGAACCTGACACATCACTTCTGACTTATGTCTCTTTTCTACTCTTTCAATAAAAAGAAAAACTACTTCCAGCTTTGCTCTGTATACTGTGGTGGGCTATATGAGACCAGTTATTTCTTTTAATGCACTTATCCCGTTTGTTGTGCCAATTGCTTCCATTGTTTACCCCATCTGTACATCGGCTTAGTTTTGCAGTTTAGGGTTTGACTGCAGTTTTATTTTACACATGTCAATGTTTTATTTCTACTGACATCCTAAAGCATCTAACAGACGTGTGTGTGTGTGTGTGTGTGTGATCCGTGAACTTGCTCTTTCACACTCCAACACTCCAGACTCTTAACTCTAGAATAATAGCACTTCATCAGAGGTGAACATCTGGAAATTACTCTCATAATCAGGCCGAGGGAAATCAAACTGTAGATGTTTTTCTTCACAGCCCTTTTCTTGTTAGCATACAGAGCTAATGACAACACTGTCACTAACAATCAGCTCAGCTCGGCTCGGCCGTTCATTTGTCAAACGTTATGACAGCTGTAATGGTTTCCACCCGCTCTGTGCCGAGGCCCGTCGACTGCCCGCTGCGAGTCCAAGCGCATACAAAGAGCTCTATTAGCCCGTGATCTCACTCACACATTCAATTAGTTCCACCCCCCCACCTGTCCCACACACACACACATCCAGACGTCCGGTGAAAGACTTCCTCACGTACCTCTCCAGCAGATCCATGGTGGTGGATGTGACGTCTGCGTACAGGACAGTTTGGCCCAGGCAGCGAGTCTGAAGGTTCTGTTGGTACGTCTGCAGACTGAAGAGCTCAGAGAAGGGCTGCGGCGGGTCGGTGTGTAACTCTCGCTCGCCAGCACCCAGATCGCCCGCTTTCTCTCCGGCACGGAACACTCTGAAGCCGCCCGCACGTGTGTGCAGAACTCCACCCGACCCATCCACCTGCCCCTTCAACCAGTGCAGAAACCTGTCCCGCTGCTCCTGAGAAAAACACAATCACAGATCTTCTGATTCAGATCTGAGGAAACAGCTGAACGTTAGAAGACGAACGGCGAGTTTCAATAATCCATAACTCCACATGTCAGCCGTCCATCATCATCCACAAACACACGGCCACAGAGATGTTCAGAGAATACAAACTCTAGCAGAATCACAATTGGATCACATTATCCCACACGTGTCTGATATTCGACACACACAACATGCTTGACAAACACGATCCATAAAAGCAAACAAACACCAACTGCACCTCACTATACAATCACACTTGATCTCCACTTTATCAAGATTCTTTTTGCTGTGGATCATTGTTCATGTTTTTTCTCTGTGGGTTTTCAAACCAATTTAAAGAGCTAACCCTAACCAACACTCACAACAACAGTGTTCAATTGCTCCAAAAACACAGTGTTTAGTTTTATTTCCTGAAAGACAATGTGTTTAGAGTAGGGATGCTCCGATACACCTTTTTTGCTTCCGATACCGATTCCGATACCTGAGATTCAGTATTGGCCGATACCGAGTACCGATCCGATACTAAGGTAACATTTTTAAAGTGCACAATTACTTAATAAACTGTGTGCATTGCTGTGCAAGACATCAAGCTCGACTTAACATTAATTTCCTGACCCCGTAAAACAAAATAACAAACAAATGATTCACAAATTTTGTGAATTATTTATTAAACCAGCAAAATAAAACAAAATGTTCACTATCTTAAACTTGAAATTCAAAATTAAAGTGCAAATTAAGCAGCTGAATAAAACAACAGCTTCACTAGCTTGATAGACAAGTATTAATAAATGGAAACAAAATCTCTTAATAACTGTTATGTGCAAATATAATTTAAAAAATCAATGCACAATAAACAATAAAGCAGCTGAAATTGAGCAAAAAAGCAATAGCTTCACTGCTTTAGATATTCAAACAGGAATCAGTTCTTTTTAATGCTTTAGTCATTAAAGCAAAGTCCACTAAACTAAGCTAAAGTTTAGTGGAAATCAAATTTAACATCCAACACCGAAAGATAAATAAAACACTAGCTTCCCTAGCTTGTGCTGCACATGTAAAAATAAACGGAAAAAGATATAATAGTTTAGTCGGTGCAAATAGAAATTCAAAGTCAAATTATCCACAAAACTCAGCGCATTGACATCTTTATTTTTTTCGTATACATGTTTGCAGACTTTTTGGTACAGTTAGGGTCTCAGTTACGCTTCACAATGTCGTACCACGGCTCCAGGTGGTTTATAAGGAGTCTGAAGCCATTGTTCGCAACGACGGACAGCGGTTGCAAATCCATTACCATGAAATTCAAAATGCTTTCAATGATTTTCGCTGCTTTCACACTACTAGATGGAAATTTCTGAATTATTTTCGTTGTCTCCTCCAAAGTTAGCTGCTTCGTACCGTCTCGTTTTAGTTTCTTCAGCTTATTGAACTCGGCGTGCTTAAATTAGTAGTATTATAATGAACAGCTTTATCACAACCCCTCGGAACATTTACTTCTCATGTATTGCAAACAGCGGTGTAACTTGTTGGCGAAGCTGTTCTAAAGTAAATCTAAATGGCAGATATTTTTTGTCGCTCCATGCTGTTCGCTGCTCAATGTAAGCTATGTTCGCTTGTTCACGCACACTACGTAAAGAGCACGTTGCTAGCGTATGATGTCACACGCTTCGCAAAGCACAGCCACGAGAGAGTTTAAGCGCCGGTGTCTCCAGGAACTTTTACATCGCCTAGCAGAAATTTTATGTAAGCTAGATCGGGTATCGGTGCAATTTTTTCACCGATACCCGATCTAGAATTTTATTCAGTATCGACGCCGATTTCCGATACAAATATCGGATCGGAGCATCCCTAGTTTAGAGAGGAGTTAGAGGAAAATCTCACGCTATCAACCGAGAGAAAAGAGACACTTATAAATTTCCTCAGATGGACACTTTCAACAAGTTTGTATGATTTATTAGGGTCTTGAGGAAATGTCTGGAACATATTTAGCTTAAAAACAATCAATGGCTGTGAAAACCCTTCTTGCCTTGTCCAAAAGCTCTGCTCACAGCAACCCGTTTCAGTGCATGTCTCTTTAAACGATAATGAGTTACAGTGAACCCCACCCCCTTCTGTCTGGCTTGTCAACACAACACACGCGTGTAATATCTCCATAAAATGGAAGGAAGGAGGCGGGAACCGGAAACATTTAAACGTTTAATATAAATAATAACAGCCGGCGGCCCCTCACGGCCGACCGCCGGCGAACAAAACATAAATACAAAACACTAGAGCATAAATACATATACAAACACTTTGGGCCCGGACCTCTCCTCTACGGTATGGTCGCTTGTTCCTTTTATATGCTCCTGTAATAAGATTCAGACATGGAAGGAAGGAGGCGGGAACCGGCAAACATTTAAACAAACATTTAATAAAATAATAACAGCCGGCGGCCCCTCACGGACGACCGCCGGCGAACAAAACATAAACATAAATCTAAATACAAATACAAATACAAACGTAACATATGTTCAGGCCCGGTCCTCTCTCTTTGACGGTCCGGTCGCTCGTTCCTTTTATATGCTCCCTATCTCCTACGTGATTCGAGCCCGGTGTGCGCACAGCTGGCGCTCATTCACAATTACTCACCGGACTCGAACCACGGTCTCGCCCCGCCTTCTCTACTACAACGCGTATACTGCCATGGCAATGGTTTAGCTAATCTGGGTGCTGGTTGAAAAAGCACTCGGGCTTGAAGTGATTCGCGCAAACAAGCAGGTTTAAGGTTTCTGAAGGATTTCCACTAAAAATGAAATAAATCCACCGTGTCTCTTTCTAGGTTTGGACTCTGTGCAGCGACTACATTGCATGTTGTCCACGAACTTTAGCCATGACGTCACGTACACCACTGTCGCTTGTGAAAACAACAATGGCGGACCGCGGTGCGTGGAACTGTGTAGATTAAGGGGCGGTAACATTAGAAGAAAATCCGCTTTGAACATCACAACCAGGGCTAAATCTGAACAGCTCGATTTCTCACATGCTTGCAGTAAAAGGCACACCAAAAAAAACTTACTGTTTTTTTATTTTTCACGTTTTCTGGGTTGGAAGATGCACAGGGGACCCGATTATAGCACTTAAACACGGAAAAAGTGGGGTTTTCATATGATGTCACCTTTAATGGATGAGAGCGGCTCACAGACACATCTCCCATCAGAGCAACAGAAGACACACGTGACGTGATCCATGTGAACAACTGAAGACTGAACGTGTTCTCTTCACTCGTGGATCAGCTTCACTCGACTCAGAAAGAGGTTTAGAGAAGACTGTGAGTATCTTAACACTGAAATGAGGGAAACTCTGGCTTTGTGAGGTATGTCAAACCTGAGAAAGCAGAGTAACTCAAGCCCGTCTCTCAAAGAGAGCTCACATTTACTCAGAGTCAGTAACCATAGTAACATAGCATGGTCTGGAGCAGCTTTTCTTTGGTAAACCCAGAGTTTCTTTCCATCTCCTCCCCTTTTAAAGCACAAGTGGTGTCCCTCATCCATTCATTCATTCATTAATTCATGACACACACTTAGATCATACAGAGACCATCTCACTGACTCATGTCACGTGCTTTAATAGAGGATCTTGTATGTGAACATACATGTATTATCAGGAGAGGGTTTAGGACCCGAGGGGAGTTTTCTCATTTCCCTGTTCAGCTTTATCAAACTCTACCGTTTTCTTTACAGTCAATGAGATCCATCTAAACATATGTCATCCATCCTTACATCAAAAACATCAGCCAGCGTGGCCGTGTGTTACATCAGAGCAGATTCTTTCCCTCACATGTTCTCAGAGATGTTTTCTGTGCTGATGAGAAATGACTTCATAACATGTGTGAGGGTGTTTCTGCAACTACGGCCACTAAGTCCCAGCAGAGAAATTTTTGTTTTTTGTCAAAATTTGTCATACGACAGTGTCATTACACACCTGGACAAAAAATATAATGAATGATTTATCTGAATTGATATAAAATGATGAAGCATTTATGGGTCCAAACACGATTTTTGTTCATGTCCCACAACTCATTTTATCAGATTCATTAATTATTGTGTTCTTACCATACAGCTTAGTCCTTTTTTACTCTAAACGACATTAGAAATATAAATGTACAGTATATTATGGTTTCATTCATGTATATAAGAGAAAAAACTAATGAAGTAAACCAGACTAGCTACTAGTTAGCTGCAATATTAGCAAAGAGGTCACGTCTTTTACCGCAGCACATTATCAATGTTTAATGTATATTCAATTACAAATATTCAAAATCTTAATGACTCCATGCAATTCTCTTGACCGTTGTTTATGTATTACAGACTCTGATGGTTGATTTTATTTTATTTTGGAGAGTCAAAAGTGTCTGTAGTTGCAGAAAATCCCATAAATAAAGTGCATGAATAAAGAAATGAATAAATACAGACAGAAATACAGAAATTAACGGATTAATCAACAATTCGTTAAGACGTGCAATCACTCAATCTGCTCCGAGCGGGAATCAGTCTGAAACTGACACAAGTGTCCTACACAGTGTTGGGTAAGTTACTCTGAAAAAGTAATTAATTACTAGTTACTCATTACATATTCAATAGTGTAATTAGATTACTGTCCAAATTACTCTGTCCAAAAAGTATTTAGTTACTCATTACTAATTACTTTCTATATCCTACATCAACCTTAGTTAAGTGATTCAAGGATAGACATGAAACGGCTTATTTAATTAATTCAAATAAATAATATTATTAACTGACCAAAGTATTACAAATGTGAGCACAGACTTTAAAGTAAGACTTTGAATTATGATGTCAATTACACTATTGCACACGCATATATTTCACAAAGTATTTAGTTTAAGTACATCAGAAGTAACAGAAAACATATGAGTAATCCCTTACTTTACTTTTTCAAGGGAAAAGTAATTAAAATACAGTAACTAATTACTTAGTAACTAGTTACACCCAACACTGGTCCTACACACCTAACCCAGTCTTGGAACAGATGTTTAGATCTCTCTTTATATAAACACCTGATTCATTCTGTAGAAATCTGATGAGTTGAGTGAGTCAGGTGTATTATATAGGGAAGATCTAACCCATTCTGAGAGGGGTCACGACCCGAGGACGTCTCACACTCATCACTACACCACTGATGGGGACTGAGAACATAACAACTTTATTATTATTTCTGCTTTATATACTCATTGGTACATTTATCCATTTATGAATTTGAACACATGAGTAAATCGGCTGTATGCTGAGCTGTGATGAAGATGTGCCTCGCTCTCAACGGCTATTGCCACAGTGAATCATTATCTCAGTATTCCCCTGATCATGACCTTTCATAGTCGAGGTGTTTGCGATTAAGGGTAAAGTATTTCGGAGTATTTACCTACTCCGGGTAAATACAACTTACTCAAATCAGTTGCTCTAAAAGTAAAAAGTCAAAGTTTCTCATCTGGCTGAAAATCATCTCAGAGTTCACATTTGAACTCCGTGTTGGTTGAACCTCCTTATTAAAACAAAGATCACTCAAAAACAGACATTCACAACTATAACAGCCACTACAGTATTCAAAGTTTTTTTTAAATAAACTGTAATGTTTTAATGTTGGCAGCCCAGCTGCATAAAATCTCAACTTTAAGATCCTGCAGCCGTTCCAAAGCTTCAGCTCCAGCTAAACACTGACACCTGCTGTTCAAAATCTACAACAGCTCAAAATACATTCTCCCTCCAGTCTCCAACAAACACGTGATGTTTGACACAGCCACTACTGACAGGACCTGTATCATGTGACACACGTGACTCACCTCATCAGACACTGAAAGATCAGAACCTGAGGTGAGGGAACATGTGTGCAGTTCAAACAGAATAACAAGGAGTGACACAGCATCTGTTCCGGCGTGTGCGTCTCTCACCTGTCGTGTGGTGAGCAGATAGAGCGGGCTGTGGGGGGGCACCTGAGTCAGTTCACAGCTCAGACCCAAAGACGTCAGGATCTCAGTCAGAACCTCATAACGTCGAGCGTTGCTCATCTTCAGCTCAGAGAACCCTGAAGCCAGATGAGCGTCTGGTGCCACCTCCAAACGCACCTGAGAGAGCAAACATGACAGCTGTAAATCATCACCGTTGAGTGGTTAAATCAAACATTTCCGCATGTAAATGAAAGTCAATAGTTGACAGTAAACATCTCGACCAATCAGCACACAGGACCATACCTGGCACAGCACGGCCTCGCCGCTGTCCGCTCCATGAGTCACTCGAACGATGGCCATGTGCTTCTCTTCCCGTTCGTCAATCTCCCCCCAGAGCTCCACCTCTCCTGCGACGCCGTCCTTCGACTCCCGCACATACATGCCCCCGCTGCTCAGAACGCTCAGCCGCAGCTCGGTGCTGTCCGATTTGGTGAAGGTCAGTGTGCAGATCTGGTCCTTCTGCGCATCTCTGGGACGCAGTGCGAGTCCGGCGGGGCACAGCGTGGACGACAGGCCCAACACCTTCCCGCCCTGGCTCAGGTAGGACAGGAATCGCAGCTGAAGCTGCGGCGTGAGGTTGCTGTCGGTGGCGAGCACCAGCAGCAGCGCATTCTCCGGCCAGGGTTCGTTCAGAGCCTGCTGCGGCAGCAGGTGGTAGATAACGTAGCTCTCGGTGTCGACGCATTCGGCCAGGAGCAAGCGCACCCTCAGGAACTGCTCCTCGCAGCCACCCGTGAACACCAGCACGTTAGGTGGTTTCCCGCTCGCGCTCACCCGCCCGCTCCGACCCAAGAAGCCCTCACTCTCCTCTTCCTCGCCGTCCGCGGCGGTGTAATCGTCCGGGAGATCCGGAATGTCCTCCACGGAAGCGAACTTCACCGACAGGATGGTGCTGTTCTCCAGCTCCCGACACTCTTGGCAGCTGGAGAGATGGAGGAGGTGTCCCTCCCCGTGCCGGTGCTCGGACGTGCGTTCCGGTTCCTCCGGCCGCTCCTCCTTGCAGCTTTGTGTGTCCGAGTCGCGTCGGGCGCTCAGTCGCAGACTGCTCTTTCTGGGGAGCGTAGAATAGAGAACGTCTCGCTTGGGTGAAAGATTGGTCTGAGCACCCGTGGACTTTCTGCTGCTGTCTGACTGCTGCAATTCTCTCAGTGTGGATTCTCTGAGCAGCACGGCTATAAGGACGACACACACACTTTACTTCAATTCACATTTGAGGACAGGGGTTGAAAAACAATTCATATTAACTCACAAACTATTCTTTCAGGTATCAGGCCATTTTCCATCAGTAGTCGATCTTCCATAAAGGCCACAGCGAGACGACGGAAGTTCTCCACACTGGCTTCAGCCACGGCTCTGTACGGCTGCCCAGGACTGTGTGCCAGCGGGAGACAGTAGTCTGACCACTTCAGCACCTACAGAACACACTCAGTTCAATGTCTATCATCAGACAGTTATGCATTTAAGAGCGAGGAGGACGATTCTAAAGATTCACATGTCCGCCTGAAGCAGAACAGAGGGAAACATCTCTGTTCCTCTGCCTGTCTCCTTAACTTGTTGTTCTAAAGTTTTGTGTTTGTGGTCTGTGTTTACTTTCTCATGTGTCCTCGCAGCAGACGAGCAGGCTTTCTGGCCAGATGTCGCCTCTATGATGAAGGTGATGTTCTCTATCTGTCGAGCACGGCGTGCCAGAGAAGAGCCCATGAGCAGCGTCCACTCGCTGAGGTCATCACACGCCTGTACGCACAAACACACACACACACACACACACACACACACACAGAGATGCTTTAGTCAACGCATTCGTAGATTGAGAGAATCGATGAGTTTCTGTGGAGTGTCAGATCACCTGCAGCTGTGAGATGTAAATGACTTTATTGCGCAGCTGCAAGAAGAGCTGGTCCTCGCGCGAGCGCTTTGGTGTGTTCAGCGCGCAGAAAGTGACGCTTCTGTGATCGGCGCTCAGTCTGTATAACGCGCTGCGGATCACGCTCGTGTAATATCGCTGAAAGCGCAGCCACAGGTACATATAACACAGCGTTATGAGCATCTTTCTTCACATCCAACACCTGATCTGGAGTCCATGTGTCTCCTGTCATCGTTTACAGACTCGTCTCTCCTTTCTCATGTCAACACTTCCTGTTGCGTCACCACCCACGTGTCAATCCCATGATTCCTGGAGTTCTACAGAACGAGAGCAGTCTGGTGTAATAGCCTGAATATTAATGATGGAAATATATCTCCTCATAAAGTCTGTTAAATCCCGCCAGACTGCGCAGTCAGACCGTCCCATCGTCCGCCGCCAACTTAAGTCAAACACAAAGTTTATTACTGTTGTAGTCTACATCGCAGCGACGCGCACATTGTGTGAAATACACAATTAATATGTAAACGCAATTATACACTATGTTGTAAAAGTAAAGAGTTTATTTTCAAAAACAGATTTAGAAATCATGTTTGTATTATATTATCAATGTTTTTATTGCATTTTCTTGAGTCCTTATTACTTAATCAAAACAACCCAGCTACAGTTTGAGTAACTTGGATTGCACAATAAAAAACATGATTTTTGAACATTTTCAAAACGGATCATCTGTTTATGTCCAAAACTAAAACCCTGTTGAAAAACACACCATATGCTGGGTAAGTTACGCTTGAATGCTGATTTGTGCTGGTTTAAGCTCATCTGCTGGTTTACGATAGTCATGTGCTGGTCCTTATCTGGTTAAGCTGGTGAGGAACCAGCACATAACCAGAATCAAAACTAGCATATGTTGTGTGGGAGCAGCAAAACAAAATTCTCCAGAGGAAAATGCACATATCGCTTTGTAATGTATACAATAATAGATGTAATGCTGTATTTTAAAGTTACATTTCATACATTACGCAGATTTCTTAAAACCCTCACATTTGATCTATTTCCATCCGCCTAAAGAGGTCGATGGCCAATAGCCTGTTGCGTCTTTCATAAAGTATGTCCTGATGAGAACTTTATTTAGTTTTTATTAAATCATTGTCGCATACAGTTAGTCTCGGTTTCTAGACTCTAAAGACGACCAAAGCAGAAGGCAAACCTGCGCGTGTGTAGCAAACAAACGTAAAGCCCATTGCACTTTGAGTCCGAAATTTGCGTCAGACATTACAAAATTCGGACCGGGTTCGATTTTCAGCGTTTTTCGGACCCGTCAAGCATTTTTAATGGCCTTTTATAACAATTCAGAGATTCAGAATACGAAAACACGCATACGAAAATGTCGGACTTCATGTGCAAAGACCTTGAGTGAAATATCGCGACTTTCCGATTGTAAAGGAATGAAAGAATGCGAATTTGAATGACAGCGCGCAAAAAACGCCCACATACATACGCGCCCGCGCCCGCGCCCGCGCCCTCAAGTGGCGCGCGCGCGGTGGACAGTCAGTCAGTGCGAAGATGCTGCCGGTGAGTTCACGCGCGGATCAGATGATCGGGTAAGAAGATTTTTATTCATCTGTTCCTCTTGTTATGATTCGTCATTACTCTGACAATTAAGTTAGATAAACTCTTTGAGTGTGTGAATGTCTCTTTCTTGCTGTTATACTGCAGTTGTCCTGTGATGTGGAGACCGTGGGATCTCTCAATAAGACAGACACAAATTCATAAAGTAATGTATTGATTTTTCAAATTACACTCAACATCAATTTCAGCACATGTGAGGGCAAAAGGATTTTATTTAGGACATGCACTGACTTTACCCGCTGTGTTTAGATGGTTTCTAGACGTCCAAGCAGAGTTCAGGTGCCTGAAGAAGCCTTTCATCATCCAGTGAGGTGATGCACGTCAACCGCACATCACATACATGACAAGACAGAGGGGACACATGTGTTGTTTGTTGTTCACAGGCTGTTCCTGCCCAGATCCAGAATGCAGGAATATCTGTCTCATCTGGGCAGAAAGGTTTTGGCCAGTTTTCCAGTTCAGGCAACACTTCACTTTTATAATGATGAAGATTCTGAGGATGACAGCGACGACACACATTCTGATTAAAGACTCTGAACTCAACAAAGCAACATGAGCTGAAATAAAGGGCATGAAGCGTACATCCTTCAGGAAGCACATCAGTGTTTAGGAAACATGTATGTTACAGAACAACAGGTCCGGTCATGAGACCCATCAAAGAGAAACTCACCTTTGACCCGAGGAAGACCTTTCTTCACTACATCATGTCATGTTCACAGCTTTTATCTTAAATTGGCAAACGTCATGTGTTATGCTTTTGAAAGCATACTGTTTTTCAGAGCAATTGAATGGTTTATTTCATATTGTCTTCACTTGTGTGAAATTATTGTACAGTTGCAACTTTGGTGATACGTGAGCCTATTAAATAAATAAAGAAAGAAAGAAAATGGGTTTGTATTGTCCAGTGGTTATTTATTGAGAAATATAGCAAAAACATACAGTAAAATAATGTAAATGAGCATTCCTTCCAGAATTCTTCTTGGGAAAACCACTTTGCTGTTTAAATTACACAAGAAATTAATAAACTAATAAAAAAAGTACAGGTAAAATTTCCAAGACTAATCCTTATTTTGTATCCATGTTTTAAAGTGAGCGAGCGGCACCATGTGGACAGAAGAAGAATAAAGCAACAGATCTTAAAGCAGTAACACAGGGCATGAGGGCGAGACAGTGGTAAGGTCACGGGGTCACAGGTTAAATGGTGACTGGCCACCCGACACCAGTAATCTATTTACTCATCATGAGGGTTATCTAGAGCTCCTTCACCTGTCTGCAGGTAGATACGCGGGGCGGCTCGGGCAAGCACAAGCAGGTCCATTCTGCAGACGGATTGAAGAGCAGATAGTGAAAGATGGCCAGATAGTGAGATGACCGTTTCACTTCTAGTCTAAGGACACAGGGGTCACAGTCTGACCTCACACCATTTTCACCGTGAGATCATGACAAATTCTGGATTTGAAAAAAAAATCGACCCCTGACTTAAGTATAAGGCACAAGTCAGAGCTCTGTTAATACGTTTACAGGGGTTGAAATAGAGAGCAGCCTATAAAAATGATTCATGTTATTCGTATTTGGCTATTTCATGTCTGTACTGTTTTATATTTGGTTAGTATGAACGTGTGAAAGCGTATGTTTTTGATAAAGATTCACTGGCGCTTTACTGACGCACGGCCTCTGTCTCACAGTGAGGGCTCGTACACTCCCGATTCAACACGAAGGTTCATCTGAAAGTCAAATGTCAGGCCTGTCATGGGCAGCTGATGGATGTGATCTTGTAAACCCTGAGCAAACGCCACATGTCTTCAGGAGCCGCCACATAACGCAAGCAGCGCGGCCGGGCCACAGCAAGAACACTAGACATGATCAAAAAACACAGGCGTCTTGTTATGACTCGTGATGATGGAGGTAAAACACGCGATTTAATTCGCTGATGGAGATGTCTCCAAGTCTGGGAACGGCTCCTTCTTGATGCTCCTCTACACGCTGACTCTGAGCATAGTGGTCTAACACAAGAGAACATCACGATGACCATCACAAACACATGACAATGCAAAATACGAACAATATCTGAAATGATGTTTTGTATAATGCTGTGTCCCTCATACAGATGTAACATAAGAGCTGCTGATGTGTGAACTCTCTCATCACCTGTGATGTTATCCACTGATCCCAGTGCAGCCGTGTTCATCAAGTTCACCCCAAACAACAGCACAACACATGTTGCTATGGTGACCAGCAGGTATATGGGAGCGGCCAGAGCCCAATATCTGTGAATACATGGCGCTGTATGGTTAGTATGATGTGTAGTGTAAAGAAACACAAGACAACAGCTTCACTTCACTTACTTCTGAGGCCAGTACGTCAACCCAACCGAATGAAGCCAAACCTCAGGAACAAAAGCCCACACTAAATACAGCACTGACGAGACAAATCACACAACAAAATTGATCTCTACTAGACGTTTACTACGAGATGTCTTCGTTTTATTGAAGATGAGATAAAGCAGAAACTTACAGAATCCAAACTGAGAGGCCAGAAACAGCACAAAGCCATAGATGGCTCTCTCTGGTAAAGGAGAAGGAGAATTCTCCACCATAACAACACCTGCACACACACATATTTAACATCATCGATCCAATTTAACACACATCTTTCTTCTGCACCTGGATACCTACTTGAACTCCGTGTTAACCGCTAAATATATTATATAAACTTGATGTTGTTTACTCTTAGAGCGTTACAAGCATATTGTTGCGTTCGCGTTTTCTTCTTCTTCTTTGGCTTCTTTGGCTCACACAGACACACACTGCCACCTGCTGCACGACTTTCATATAACATCCACCCACAGCTCATTTTATCCACATGTTAGTTTATAAGTAACTATTGTTCAATGTTTATTACGTTTTGTTGTACCTCGCATGTAACTAGTGGTATTGTTAATACAATTGTTTTCACCTTATTTCTTTAGTATCAGTAGTGCTCTTATTTGTAGTGCTCTTTTCTCCTCACGCCACTGCTTTTGTTGTATGTATTGGTATTAAGACAATATTGTATGTTTATTGTATGTCAAATCCTAAAAACTAGTGTAAGAAAACAGCAGACGGGCGCACGAGATTCATCAGGCGAACACTAGAGGGCGCCATCGGGTGTGAGCTCGTGCTCGTGCTCGTGCTCTTCAGGTCTTGCAAGAATATCCAACGGCAGACATCAGGAAGCGAACACACAGCTCCGCGAGCAGCTCGATCTTTTCAAACAGGTTTGTTATAAGCCTCATTGATCTTGCTGTTGAAACGGTGTAATGTTTTCAAAGCAACTCGGAGGTTTTATGAAAGTCACGTTTTGGTTATTGAGTCTTATAAGTTAAACATCTGTCGGGCCAAAGACACGTCGCGTTAAACTTCTTGTTAAAGTTGATCTGTTTCAGGTAAACACTGTATAACTCGTTCATCCTGAGACCTTTAATACATCCACAGTGTATCAAACCGACTGGCAGAATGAGTTTCGTCAGGTTCTTGTATTTACACGTCACTTTTGTCAGAACCAGTAATGTTAACGTTAATTACGAGCTGAAGGGAAAATCCTCCGTGAAACGACAAAGACACCTCAGACTGGCACATGTTCATAAAAACGCGTTTTATAAAGCAGATATTCCAAGGCTGTATGAAGAAGAGAAGAGATTTGGGGTTTATTTCAGAAATCATTGAAGTTAATAACGTGATGTTTTCCATCATTGAATGTGCGGCGGGCGGGAAAGCGCCATTATTCTGAAGAAAATCACTGTCGACATTTTTCTGCTCACATGACGTCACTGAGTGTTATATATGACCATATTCCTGAAGGTTTGAAAGTCTGGGGTGACGTTTCTGTTGAGATGTTGATGATCTGCTGCTTCAGTTGTGGGTTTGATTGACACGTCAAGAGCAAGAATCCAACCCAGGCACCAGTGATTTGAGCTTTTCATCCCCCACCACACCAGAGACACATCTGTGCTGTCTGAAACCTGTGCTTGAGCCCCAAAAAAGTGCTCTACAGGAGGAGCTTCCTTCATTCCACAGTGTTCTAAAGAGTGCTTGTGTTCTTTCAGAATGTTAGACGGCGAGGACTCCGACCTGGACGAAGGGCCAGATGTCATAAGACACAAAACCAAAATCGTGAGTGTTTTTTCTCTAGAAACGTTCTGATCATGTGACCTGTAGTGTCTCACGAAAGACTGTGTTCTTCTCTCAGGTCTATCAGAGCGACTTCCCGTATATTCAGATGGAACCTCCTGGTGAGACTCTCTTCATGTGAATCCTTCCCGGCATTGCAGTGCACATGAGAGATATAGTTTGTGTGTGTGTTTCATTAACAGATGTAATATATGAGAGATGGGCCAAGATAAAGCCAGAGGTGAAGAAGCAGATGGGTCACACGATGCACATCTCTGTGTTCTGGCGGCACATTCTCCTGAGACAGCAGGACAATAATCCCACCACAATCTGGGCTGTGGACATGGGCTTTCTGGACTCAAAGTTAGTGGTTCACATGTCTGATCGTGTTCATGTGTGGAACATCCATGTTGTTGAAATAGTTGGAAGTGTGAAATAAGAAGAGCGTGTTTGAGAGAATTGTGTGTTTCATCTTTTAGTGTTTCAAATGATTTGAGCTTGAGAAGGCTTAAGAAGATAGAAGTGTTAGAGACCATCCTGGAGGCCATGGAGATGGGTGTATGTATCAGTCCTAACTCAATGATTCGCTCCCATCCTTCACTGTCATCCTAACGTTTGCTGTTGTCCCTTCGTCTTTAGCTGTCTCGCAAAGAGATGGAGAGGAAAGCCCGAGCTGTGGTGTCCATAAACATGTCCTTCACCATGGTAAGTGTGGGTCATAGTGTTTTACTGTCTTCAGAGTGGGGATGTGTTTGTTATACATGTGTGTGTCTGCAGCATAAACGCTGTCTGACTGATGCCCTGAGCTGGCTGCAGGACTCTGGAGCGCCAAACATCGGTGACAAACTCCTTGAGCTGGACTCGTTGGACATTCGCTATGGCACGCTCCGCTTCATCTTCAATGAATGTGAGTGTATTCACCTCCGCCGGTGTCTGGATGTCCTCAGAGGCGTTCAGTTCTTTGTGTGCCGTGTCTTTGATTCATCAGAATCTGTAAAGGCTGTTTCTCTCGCCAGACGCACGTTATCTTCAGGTGGTGTCATGCAGTAAAAAGAAAGCCATGCAGGGGCTGAGGTGTGATCCAGACGCCTGGTCTTTACAGGTAAAAGTCTCACGTCTCCTCACATATTGGCCCTTTACTGTGCTCTGTACAGACAGTTGGATTATACCACTAGATGATCTCTTCTGCTGTTTTATATTCAAAATAAACATGAATCAAAAATATTTTCGAAACATTTGCTATGTCACACCATAGGATGACACATGTATGGTTTATTTGTCGTCTAGTTGTGTATCCTTGTGATGTCATATGCACTGTTAGTTAGTGTTTCATGAGGTGTAAATAGATCTGATCAATTTTTCTTATCGATCCAAAATAATTTGAGGTCGACCGATATGCATTTTTCAGGGCCGATTATGTGAATTAGACCGATAACCGATATTTTGAACCGATATATATATATATATATGGTATAAAAACTTAAATTTAGATAAAAAGGGTTAAGAACACAGGCTCTGAAACATTATTAATTCTGACTGAGAAATCTTAATCATAACACTTATATTAATAATAACAAAAGAAAGAAGGGAGCACCCAGCAGAATTCTGTGAACATTTGATCTGATGACTTAAACATTGCATACAATACTAGAACTATTCAACGAATCATTTTGCTCATCATTGGATTAACTAGCACAATTTGAATTTATATAATAAGTGTAAATAATTTAATTGCCTTCATAGCTTGATTGTGTATGTTGTTGAAAAGAGCGCAAATGTTTTCATGAAGCTATAACATTAAAAGCATATTTTAGACACACTTAGTTAGTACATTAGCCTATTTTTTGAGTGTATTGTCGGCAAGACGGGCATTTAATCACACCCAGGGCTCTAGACTAACTTTTTGCACTGGTGCGCCTTACTTTTTTTCTTGGTAAACCAGCACAAAAGTTAAGTGCACCCAAATTTTAGACCGCATCGCATTAAACATTTACCTGCTTTGACCAGTTCACTTTTGTTTAATGTCCATATGGGCAAGATTTACTTGTAAATGTTTATCTTACAAACTGTTCAACATTAAGTTCTTTATTTGAAGCACAAATTTACAAGAAAGGTAACTTACTGAAAAAGTGTTTGTATTTAAGTGCTTCAGTGAAGTGAAATTTAAACTTGATCTAAAAAGATCTCAAGATAAATGGACCAGGGCTTGAAGGCTCAGTGTCAGAGCATTGCTTGTGATTTTTGGACGGATCAGGCCTTAAAATAACATTATTTACGAAAAAGTTGTGAATTGTTCTTTTCATCTTCTCTCATCATCCCCTGCTACATCCACTCTGTTTAACTAACAGCATTAGTCTCCTCACCTCTCTGTCTCACTGCAGCACACGCATTTTCAAACGTACACCAGAGGTTGCGCTAGAGTTTTTTTTGTCCGTCATTTTGACTGACATGCTCGTAAAAACTCTGTCATAATCTGTTATTTCCCATCACTATGGTTCAAGGTGGCGTTAGGTGCTAATTTGTATGTTCGTGACGTCATCATGCTGTACTGGCGTCTTGGAACTTGTTGTATTGTGATACAACCGAATGCCCAATAAAGCCGTTACAGTTTTTGATAGCATATTCAAGCCCTTCCAAATCAGTTTTTATTTTGCTCATATCTTGTGTATGTAACAAAAGTTATGGCTGAGGTCGACTGAAGCGCTGTGTTTTTCAGGAACGGAATTTGGAGTAAATCGTGTTTAAAGTTCAATGATGAAATTAAAAGCGCAACAGTCCAGTATCACAAGAAAAAGTCACTTTTCAGTGGTGAGAGACTTACTCTATTAACAATTTATTTAAAAAAATCCTAGTGTTGAAGTCTATAAAAATACTGTACAAAACCGTTTGAATAATACATAAGGAAAATGGTGCAGCGCACACTTAAAGAACGAGAGCTCTCGTTCACTACACAAGGGAACTAACAAACATTACGGACAACAACTAATAAGCAGCGAAGCAAGTTTTACGTTGTTTATCATGTGCATAGTGTCTGGACTTTTGATCATCTCTTGTATGTTTTGCGATCGCGGTCCGGCTCGCGTGAGGAGCGGAGCGGTGATAACTCCTGGTGCTGCAGACTGTGAGCTCTGTCAACTCACAAAAACATTTTATAAAAAAACTTTACGTGACATAGTTTACACAGGACTGGCGGGAAATGTGCAGTGATACTCCTTCATTCCTCATCTTATTTGGTTTACTTTGATAGGTCATCTGTCTTTCCCGCGTACCAGCGCGACATCCGACGCATATGTCTAGTCAGTAACAATAACAGGTGAAAACACGCAGTTCGCTTCACGAGCATATCACGCTGAAGGGAAATGGGGATTTACAAATTGCCCTCATTGTAATCCGCCAAAATGATGGGCAGCCATCAGATTTTTCTGGCACGGGTGAAAAATCCGTCAATGTCAGAGACTTTTCAGTTAACGCGACCTCTGGTACACTCACGTGCAGGAATATCCAAACTAGAGTGACGTGTTCCGACTGCTCTCACTAAATCCTTGGCTGCATCAGAGCCAAATAGCGCATTTTGAAATTAAATGACTATCGAAAAATCCGCTTTGAAAATGATCGATATTGATTATCTAAATCCTTAATATCGACGCCGATAATCGTTCGACCACTAAAAATAATATATATATATCGTAGTGTTGTTCCTTCTTGTTCATACACCTGAAGTGATAGATGACACTATCATGCTGACTTGGCTGTCAGAGGGGAAGAACAGCTGGCAGGAGAAGAAGAGATGTTAGAATAAAATGAGAAGTTTATTAAAGAGAAAAATGTCCATTCTAACTCTGTCTGGAGTTGACTGGATCTCCGTCTGAGCAGCTGTTATCATACCAACACAGAGAGTAAAAGATTACTGCTTCACAACATCACTGTCAGCTGACGTTATTATGAACCTTGAGAACGACACCCCCGCAAACCCATCTCTACTGAAGACAATACACACGCACTATCCAACAGAATGTAGAATATAGCATGAAGAAAAGTCATGTAGAAGATGATAACTAGATAGAAATGAATGTAATCTATAACTAATCAAGTTAATAAATTTCAATTAAAAGGAAAAGGATACTAGAAATGACATACAATACATGTCTGTACTCTCAAGTCAGAATTTCCTCATCTTTAGAAAACACACACACACACACACTCATGTTGCTGTTAAGAAATTCAGATCCTACCATCTGTAAGTGTAAACAAGATAAAATAAGGTTTTGACATTAAGCTTCTTCTTTTGCAGAAAAGCGAGGAAATGAAAAACAAAGGGAATGACCAGTTTCAGAAAAAGAGATACGATATGGCTATTAAATGGTACACCAAAGCCATCAAATACCAGTAAGTGAGGAGGTCACAGTTCCAACCGTGATCTGTATGTGTGTGTGTTTGTGTGCTGCTGTTCACTGACATCTTGTGTTTCAGCCCAATCAATCACATACTGTATGGAAACAGATCTCTCTGCTTTATACGCTCCGAAAAATATCTGTAAGTCACACACAGCATATGGCCTTTATGATTGTTGCGACCATGACGTCACAGATTGTTGTGATGATTTCAGGAAAGCTCTTGGTGATGGAAAGAGAGCGATTGTACTGCAGCCAGACTGGGCAAAGGTAAATCCCTCGGGTGTGTTGAGCAGAGACACGTTTACTGTTGCCAGCCACACATGTGATGGATTTGATTTTCACTTTAGGGTCATTACCGCTTCTGTGACGCCCTCTTTTATCTCGGAGAACACCCCAAAGCTCTGGAAGCAAACAGACTGGCACAGAGCTCCTGCAGCGCAGATCCGGAGGGATATAAAGATCTTCTGCAGCAGTATGACAGATTCCAGACAGAACTTCAGGAGGCCAAAGGTAAAGAACACACCCACAATCCTGTTTAACATTGTTTAATAGCAGTGATTCATTACTCAACAATTATTTGGTCATCTTTATAAGTATTTGTCTTATTTTTGGTCTAGCTGAGCTTGTGAAGTCTAAGAAGATAGAAAGCAAAAAGAATTCTTCTAAAGCGAGGTCTTTATTATTTATTCTCTATGTCCTCTGCTGTTTCTGAGCGATCGGCTAATGTTTGCTTTGTGACACAGAGCGCACATTCCCAGTGATTGTTCATCCCAGCCTGTGAAATCCTGTCATCTGTCTGAACCAGCGTCTGAATCGTCTCTTCTGGAAAATCTGGTGAGAAACATGTTTATGTAAAAACATCAGACAAGATTTCATCAGACATCCTGATAACTCAACTGTGTTCTGTCAAACAGCAGCGATCAGAAAAGCAGCACGAGAGCTCAGGTGAGCAAGTCTTTACAAAAGATATGTGTGTTTCTGTTGTGACGGAATCCCTCAGTTCAGTTGTGATTGAATGAATCCTCGCTCATGATGTTCACTTCTGTTTCTGTGACACTCTGATCGATCTGGCAGTGTGTTGAGCCCCTTACACAGAGACATTTGTGACGGATCCTTTGATTTTTTTTTTCCTTCATACTGCCAGTGATTTTCTGGAATCTGTGCGTGAGTTCACACACATCCCGTAAAGACACGTGACGTTATATACTGCAATGTAATGTGCATTTCTTTGGTGATGAGAACAGGGCTGATCACAGTGAAGGATATCTCCATGTGGTGTTTTATGTGGCTAAATACTGCAATTATTTGCCTTCCTTTATTTACTGCCAAATAGGCCTGAATAATCTCTGTTCTTGGTTGTTATTCTGTAGCATATTAACTCTTTCACTGCCATTGACGAGTTATCTCGTCAATTAAAAAAAAATGTTTACATTTTTTCCTTTGTGGAAAAGTACAGAATCCCAGAACCGAGTATATGTTTTATCGGTTTTTAATGATTGTTCTGATTGTAATCTGTGCGGAATCTTTGGCAAAAAACGTTAATTATCTAACCTGTTTAATCAAAGTGATGCATTTTTGAAGAAACCTCAGTCGTTACCCACTGGCCCTGAGAATCAAACCAGCAACCTTCTGGTCACGAGTCCGACTCTCTAACCATTCGGCCACGACTGTATATTGTATATTGTTGCTTTTGGCAAATTACAAAGACGTCAGTTTTATAACAAACTTTAATGCATATATTTTTATTGGTATATGCACAACCAGCTTGAGTTTAATATAAGATATATGATAAAATAATTGAAGCAAATTTTACAGGCTTGTTCGGTGCAAATTTACAGAGCCTTAATGCAAAATTATAAAGCAACGTATCTAAATGCAATACAAAAGGCACTGGATATTCATTCAGTTAAATGATGCAGAAAAATGCGAGATAAAAAAGTTAATTGTTTTTATAAAACAAAGTTAGAGAAAAGTTTTTTTTAGCATTTACATGTTGTAACCATTTTGGAATAAACTCACACAGGTTGAAAGAAAAACACTTAATAAAGCAGATTGCACATAATGCTGTAAATACACTTTGGTCGGTATGTGATCATCATGTTTACATTAGTTTTTTTTTCAACATTACCATCTCTTGTAAATAATCATTTTTTTATGAAATTGTTGTAAACAGATTATTTTTTTCTTAGGTCACTTTTAAATGACTTTCTTAACTGTGTGTTTTCATAGCCTAATTATCATAGATTTGTCATCACTACACCGCTTTCACAGCATTGTTTCAGCTTTTTGTTCACACAGAGAGCTTTCTGGGACTGATGTGACTAACTTTCCTCTCAGAAATCACTCTCCGGTCAATCTGGGATGTGTTTGTGTTCACACAGAAGACGCTCTTATGTGTGAATGGGGTAATATTGTAACACACCCTGTGTCCTCCTCTTGTGTTTCTCTGTGTGTTTACTCCGCCTTCTCTCTGTTCACGCTCTCTAATGGTTCTAGAAGCTGCTGCGAGTGATTCGTCCGGTCTTGTGGGTTTGTTTTCTAGAAGAAGGGAGTGGCTTTTCTCCAATGATTCTCAGGAGAGCTCACTTCACTTTCACATGCGGTGCAGTAACCTCATAAACTCTTTGATTTCAGAAGACTCAGGAGCTCTGGCTGAAGACAGAAGTCACACAAACAGAGATCTCAAGAGGTAAAGAAACACTTCTGTTCCTTTGAAGATTTGATTTCAGATATGAGTTCATGTTTTATTTGTTGTCAGGTGTCACGATCGTTTATATTTGATCATTTTTAGAACTCTATTGTTAATAGTTTTCACTTTTATACTACTTTGAAAAGGAACTTTGCAATATAGGGTTAGGTGTCAGGTCAGATTTATGTTGCTCTTCAGAGTTACGTTGAAAGGAAAGTGAGAGTACGTCATGTCAGAGGTCTCGTGACCTGCTTGTTTCCTGCTTGTGTTTGTGATGTGCGTGTTGTTGTGGGTCTGCTTGTCAATGTGTTTTACAGAGAGTTGTGTTTCTGTTTAACTTGAGTTTGTTATCGTGGTTTAAACCCTTCTTCTGTCTGCAGTGTTCTGTCACACTCTGTTCATTTCTCTCTTTGTTATCATGTCATGACATGTATTTCTAGCAACATGACTCCACGAAAGAGCAAGAAATCTTCTTTAAACACTCCAGAGAAGCCAGCGGTCCGGAGCAAACATCCACCGGCACCAGACGTGAGTGTGCGACCCGTAATACACGTGTGTGGTGAGCTGGATGTGGTTGTTTGTAACTGTGATGTCTGTAGCGTCAGGAGAACTTGAGTGACGCTGTGAAGAGAGAGCGCTTCTGTGCTGCGGTTCAGGAGGGTCACGAGGCTCTGAAGGATCAGCGCTGTCGAAACGCACAGCAGTCTTTCTCTCTGGCCGTCAGTATGCTGGACTCCAACATCGTCACGGTAACGACATCATGACTCTCTGCTCATCTGTGTGCGTGTGACGTGACGCTCATTATTGTAGTTTATACAGTGTTGTGATGAGAGTAGATGACAGCCGCATGAAGAGCTCAGACACAGAACTGTTTGAGCATATAATGGGCTCATGGGATACTTTAGATCTGTTGAGGTCGACTTTTATTTGTGCAGAACACACTTAAACATTACTACAGTATTTTTTAAATGAGTTAAATACGACAGAGTGAATTGAAACAGAAAACATTACAAATAAATTCTAAAACATCTCCTCGTAACGTTTCTTTAAGGTGTACATGATGAGAGAAGATATTTTACTTAAAAATAGTTTTAACTCGTCTCCATTATTTCCCGTTCTATTATATTTTACCCTAAATAACGGCAGACAGCAGATTTGGTTATGTTCGCTCATGTTGTGTATCTCCACTTGTCAGTAAAGAGCTCTAAAATACACTTTAAACAACATTTTTCTGTAGATAATGCAGGTGTGTTTTCAGTCTTATCTCAATTTTATTCTGTATTCTTTTTTTCTCCAGGATAAACGTCAATCATTTTTACTCGCGCCTCCCTCTGACAGGCGTAAGATTTAGTCTCGTATGTGCGTAGGTCTTGGTGGTGCAGCAGGCTCTACACAGGACTTACGGCACATTTTACATCCAGAGTAGTCTTATGACCGCGTGAACGTCCAGCTGATGCAAATGACCCCTGCTCTCTAAACCTCTAAATGAACTTTGTGAAAACTCCACTGAATGATCCTGAATCAGATCAACATCACACAGAGTGCAGCAGCTGATATACCACATATAGCACTTCAAACATTACTAATATTAAAACACGATGAAATAACAAACATTTTTAACCAATCAACAAACATACTGTCAGATGTAAAGCACATCATGAGCTGTGTGTGTGTTTTCCTAAGAAGAAAGAGGACGATGACAGAATGCATTTTTCATGTCTTCACATCATCATGTCATGTGGTTTTTGTAATGTGTGATGTTTGTGTGTCTGACAGGATCTGGGTTTATCACAGTTGGATAAATGTATACTCCTATATGGATATGGTACAGCTCTACTGGAAGTTGGTCAGCCGGAGGTAAGCGAGCACAGATGAAGCGCTCACACATCTTTCTTGTTATCTCATGGTGATAAACTCTCTTGTATCTTCTGCTGAGTAAAGGAACTGGGTGAAGCCCGGAGGTTATTCACCAAACTCGAGTCGTCAGAAAGACAGTTTCAGTCACTGGTGCATTATGGGATGGGTAGAGTTTATCTGAAAGAGAACAGGTGAGTTTGTGTGTTTTCCGTGTGTATAGGTTTTAAAGCGCACTCTCATGTTGTGTGTGTTTTGTGTTTTAGATTTGCTAAAGCTCTTGAGCACTTTTCTAATGCGCTGCTAATAATTCAGAGACACATCACACCTGGAAAACTGACCTGGCCAACAACTAGAGTATTACTGGAGGAAACGCAACCGGCCTTTTTACAGGTGTGTAGGATTCAGGAGGGTTTAACAGAAGACATGTATTTTTCACTTAAGAAGGATGATTGACGTAAAGCCATCCACAGTCTGTGAGGATGAAGACATTTGACTCCGTGCTGGTTCATTCCTGGGGCCACAGACAGTCAATGTTCCCTCAGATAATCTCATGATGTTCACCCCAAAGCTTTCTTTCCCGCAGGAACGTCTGGAGAACCTTGTAGACACGTGCACGTTTCCACCTAAACCTGATGCTGTCTGCTGTCATTCACACTGTTTGACTCATTCTCTTCAAATCTACTTCAGTGATCCAGACTTTAAGGTGATTCACACGACGTGACGGATAATAAGAATCAAGAAGAGCTGTTGGTATGATGATGATGATGATGTGTTTGCAGGGTTTTATTCAGCTGATCTGCTGTCAGAAGTGCAGAGTTGAGTTTCATATGACCTGCTGGAAGAAACTCAAAAGTCTTTCATTCACAGATAAGAGCGACAAGGTCAGACAGACACTCCACACGCTGGCTTCATGAGAACCTTGACTTGAGTACAGGAGAGTAATCGCTGCGTTTGTTTTTGTGTGGCAGGATTTTCTACAGGATCAGTGTTTTACTCCCGACTGTGAAGGTCAAATCTGTCACATTGTAATATTTGGCTCAACGGGGCTCATAAAGTGTGAGGTGAGACGCACGCTCAAACAGTCACGTCTCCTGTTTCTATTGGCTTACTAAATGTTATATTTTAATCTCTCAGTTTGAAACGCCTATTCCTAAAACCCGACCGAGCGGGCGAATGAAAATTAGACAGCAATGTACAAGGTAAGGGTTATTTCAGTCGTTGTCAACAAAGCATTTTTTTTTTAAAGGGATTTTAATCTGTTTCTCCTTATATTTTTCCAGTATTAAGAAGTTGAAATCTAAAAACGATCGAAAGCTTAGACAAAAACAACACAGGCTGGCGGCCCGTGCTGACCATCTAGATGAAAATGACGTTATAGCTGCAGACGTTCCCGCAAAGAGAGGTGAACATATGTGAACGTGTACATGAGACAGATTGTTCCAGAGCTTTAGAGAGCAAAAATAACACTGTGTGTGTGTTTGTGTGTGTTTTGTTCTTCCAGCGACACCCAAACATTCTTTTATTGTGGATCCTGTTTTACATCAAATTCATGAAAACAAAGAACTTTTTAAAGAAGAGTCTGGGAATATTTCTTGTGTTCTGGAGCATCTACAGCCCTGGCTGGATTTGTATGACACTAAAGGACATGAGAGCGTGTTAAAGGGCTTTAGAGAAGATGTAACGCTGTCAGAGCTGGTGGATGTTCTGCTGGAGGCCAGTAACCGTGTGTGGGTGCGAGTCTTTATCGAGACGATGGACTCGTGGCTTCCTATAAATCCCAGATTACAGCAGTGGGCTCATCAGCTGGACAGCGCAGGTGTGTTGGTGTTTTATGTGTAAAGTCTGGTCGTTTTGTCCGAGGGATTTAACAGGTTGTCATCTCTTGTGTAGGTCTGAAGGCTGCCGAGTCCTTCATCAGCCGGTATTCTTCTCACTTACAGCAGCTAGACCTGCAGCCGCTCCTCACGTTTGCTCCCCTGAAGAACGCTCTTCTCAAGACTTTTGACACCATCCAGGAATTATTCAACAGCAATGATTTTACTTTAATGGAATATCTAAGACAGGCTCCGGCCAAGGACGCGCGTCTGTTTATTTGGGCTCTAGAGTCAGGTCGAGAGCGATACCAGTCCTGTCACTTCATTCTTGATCAGTATTTTGAAGATGGTAAGACCCAGTGAAGCATCGCTGAAGGATTCTTTTCTGTGTGACGTTTCTGTAATTGATTTTCATTCTCTCTCTCTCTCTCTCTCTCTCTCTCTCTACAGATGCTGTTTGTTTAGTCATTAAAAAGATGGAGGATGATGAGAACATTGTAAGACTCTGGATTAGTGAGGTGTACACAATGCGTCATTGGGATTGAATACAGCTGCAGTAACGCTTCATGTTTGTGTTTCAGAATACCGTATTTAAGAGTAAAACCAGACATCGGAAAAAGAAGCAGAAAGATTCAAAGGTGAGTGATGCTGTGTGTGAGCGTGATGCTGCGGCGAGGGTCTAAACGACGACGATGATGATGATGATGTGTGTGTTTCAGTCTGTTGTGCTTCTGTCGGGAATGAGAGGTGGACACTCTAGAGATGAAGATGAGGATGAGGATCTGTTCTCGGAGGACGACCCTTTGTGAGTTCTTTTGAGTTCTTTTAGAATGAAACCAGCAGTCAGACGTTTGGACTTCATTCATGTTCCTTGTGTTGGTGATTTGATGTTTCAGTTTGTTCCTGAGTGGTGGCGATCCATTCAGTGTTCCCGATCACCTCCGCGGTCAGCTGGCAGAGTTTGAGGAACAGTACTCGGGATCTGCACACAGAAGCTATTATGACAGAATTCTGGACAATAACACAGATCCCACTAAAGAGAGTTTATATGAGTAAGTGCAGTAACATATGAGCTTTTATCTGTCAGAATCCCTCTTTCAATTGAGCCACAAACTAAACATTTGATATATTTCCTGGTAAAAGGTTTATGAATAACAGCAGTCTTTTGTGATTTGCTTATTATTCAGTATGCTTCGCCTGGACAAAGAACAGAAAAATAAGCACATATTCTTTAGGACATGTTATCTTGATGAAATGAAGAGGTCCTAGAAACGAGCAATGAGAAGCTGTTGTCAGAAGTCTTAGCCGCCTGTTTGTGTTTCAGTTATTTTGCTCAGATTCTGGAGGAACACGGTCCTCTCTGTGCGTCGGATCCGCTGATGGTCGGCGAGTTGGAAAACTTTCCTTTGGAGGCGCGGCAGAAAATCACCACGGCTGGGGGACTGGAAGCGTTTCTGCTGGAGTCTCTGCGGTTTGCCATGACCGATGATGTGATGGGACTGATGAAACATGTGGTGTCTCTCACAAACCCTTCTCAAGCCTCACAGATGTCCCATCTCAACCCCACCGCTAAAGAATTCTGGCCTCAAACAGATGTTTTGAGTGACGACGGGTCTCACGTTCATGGGGCTTCCTTTGATAGCAGCGCAGAGTCGCTTCTGTCGTTCCCTGTGACCTCTGATTCCATTCTTCTCCCTGATCTGTACTCTCCCGAGGGTCCAGTTGCAGATTTCCCCTTAGAATATGTGTCTGCGCAGTACACTAGCTCTGCCGCTGGAGAGACGGCTGTGAGTGTGCAGGTAAGATGTGTTGAGATGATGGGAACCCTGCTTGCCTGTCTGACCTCTGACCCTGTGCTGTCATCACTTACAGGCTTCTGATGAGACTAAAGATGTTTGCATCAACACGGAGCCCTTAATTCCCTTCGAGGAGAACAATGTGAGTCCTTCATTATCCTCTGTGAACATCACAGATTTTACACTATAGTCAGTTCAGGAACTTCCATTTCTTTGCATTGTCTTGTTATTCTTTTGATAATCAGGTTTTAATGACAAAGTCATTCTGTCTGAAGGCAGTAAATTTACTGAACTGTAATCAGAAGGCAAGCAACAAATACTATTGTGATCTACAAGTACTTCATCCTTTTAATATTTGGATAAGAGCATAAGAAATTGGGGAGAAATTGCTCTTTATTATTCTCTAATGATCATGTTTTATAATTGCCAATGTAAAACATATCTGCAGTTTAAATGTATACACTACTCACAAAAGTTTGGGATATTAGACTTTCGGGTAAAATATATGGAAAAAGAATTCATGCCACAAAGTTCATGCTCCAGTCATATTGTAGTCCTGAAAGAAGAGCATTAAAGGAGAAGCATGCAATGGTCATTTCTTTATCTCAAACAAGTGATTAAAAGAAAAGCTAACAGCAGCTTTAGGGATACCACAACAAAAACTGTGTCCTTGAGCATCAATTACTGCTTGACAACGACGTCTCGTGCGGCTCACAAGTGGACTTCATGACTTTCCACTCTTCTTGAAGGGCGTCCCTCGGGTCATTGAGGTCCTGGGGTGCAGGGTCACGACCCCCACACAACACTCAGCTGATGCCATAGGTTAACTTGAGGGTTCAGGTCTGGAGAACGTGCAGGCCACTCCATTTAATGATTATAAGTTTATGCCGTGAACCTCACATACTTTAAAGAATGATTGTGATGATTTCTTATAGCAACCATTGTAAACACAACAGCTTACTTCTTGGATTGGACTGCTTCGTGTTGTTTCCAGGCCGACACCAAAACCTGTAAAATTCAACCAATCGGATGATGACTTTTGAACATGCTGAAGTGTTTCCAGAACAGTGTTCCTTATGCATCAGACGTTGATGCCGGACTACAATGACTGGATTGGTGATGTCATTCAGGAAGTATTGGCTTGTCCCAGTATCATTCACAAGGTGTGGGGCAGTGCTCTATTGACCTGACTAACACACCCCCTCCAAAGGCTTCTGATGTCACCTTGTTAGTGAACAGCATGCTGCAATAAGCAATGAGTCACTGAACCGTGGACTTGTGAATTCAAAAGAGAAGAGAAGGTGTAAAGAAGTTCACCTGTAAAGATCATAGTGAGTTTTAGGTGCGTTCTGATCTTTAACCTGAAGGTCAAACTAACTTTTTGTGAGTAGTGTATAATGGTCCCAGAGTGTTCCTTTCTTATTTGGGGTCAAATACATCAACCCATCAAACTGATGTGGTTTTCAGGGTGACATGACGCAGATGGAAAAGGAGACGCTGTGTCTGTCAGAGAAGGTTGAGCAGATGAAGGCAGATGTTGATGATGTTCAGCTGAAGAGAGGAGAGCTGATTTCATCGCTGCAGGAGGAACTGGAGAAGATCACACACCGAGCGCAGGTACTGTACTTCACCTAACATCAGTCAGAAACATTTACAGCATCACTTCAGACGTGTGCTTGTCTTCAGATCGCCGCCGCAGAACTTGCCCTGTTCCAGCAGAAACTGGAAGACGAGGTGAAGAAAGACCAGCAAGAGAAAAGAGAAAACCAGGAAACCCTGAAGATGCTGAAGATGAACATCAAAGACCTCACAGATACACATGAAACGTGCGAAACCCTTTCTGTCAATCATACATAATACCACAACAGACTGACACGTGATGACATGTATGTGTTTGTGATCAGTTTTAACAGAGACATCCGGCACAGAAATAAAGAATACCAGACAGAACTGGAGCGTTGCCTGGACGTCAGGTGAGTTTGAATCTGTGGGACAGCAACAGAGTTTGTCATCATGTGCTGACACAGTTGTGTGTGTTGTGCAGTAACCAGTGTGCAGCCGAGCGGATGAGTCTAGAAGATGAAAGCAAGCGACACAGAGACGCATGTGTGAGGGACCAGAGAAGATCTGTGACGGCTCAGGTGATTATATCACGGGTGTGTTTGATGTTGATGATGGGTTATCACTAACTTGTCACTGTGATGTGCAGCTGTCAGTCCTTCAGAGTCAAAAAGATCACGGCCTCCGATGTCTGCGAGCTCGACTGTTTGAAGGGATGAGTGTGGTGAAACACATGACGGAGGCGTCGCACAGGTAGGCCAGCGCCGAGCGTGGTGTTCAAGGGCTCTGTTGAATTGTTGTCATGTGACCTGATGCTGTGTGTGCTGCAGTTTCCCCCCTGCTGTGCTGCTGTCAGCCATGGATGACTGGAAGAGATTTGTGTGTGACGTTGAAGACAAAATCAAGGGCACTGAGGTGAAGCTCCTTCTGTTTACACCAAGTGCCACGATGGAAACTAGTTTTCCTAACTTGATTAGTTATCCTAATAGTGCATTTCACTCGTTTTTGTCTAATAAATACAGCGCTGTACTACTCAATACTGTTCCCTGCCAAACTACCAGTGAAGAGATTTCTTTTGTTTGTAACCAAAGGAATGTTTTCGGGTGTTCTGTATTTGATGTCACAGTTGGAGTCTTCACTTTGTTCTTCACACAGATGGTGTTTGATTCTCGGATGAATGAAGTAAAGAATGGCACCAGACTGTGTTCACTGTCACCCGTGTCTGTACCGAGCCCCCCTGCACCCCCCCCTGCACCGGTAAGAGATGCTTGAAACTGACAGTGTTTGTCAGCAACAAGTTGAGCTGAGGGTTAGTGGAGCATTACAGAAGTCAGTCACATGATTGTTTGCTCTCTCCTGCAGGGGATGTTTCCTGCTGCTCTTCAGCAGTCCCACTACACACACATGCCCCGCCGAACCCCCACACCCACGGGGCGCAGCACACCTCAGCCCTCAGAGAAACATCCGGAGGAATCTGCGGTCAGAGCAGCTAACGGCCAGCAGCACCTCACTGTGTATGAGCGGATGCTGGAGCGGCTCAACGGGATGTTTCCTCATTATAACAGGTGACTTCCTCTCTGTTTCTGAGGAATGCTGCACTTCACATGACTGTTGTTGTAACGTTTTGTGGCTGTTGGTTTCCTCTCTAGGCTGGTGTTGAATAAATTTATCCAGGAGGTGCGTTCCGCTAACGGAGGTACTCTTAACCCCTTGACCTATGAAGATGTCATCAACCGAGTTGCGCAGCTGATCCTGGACCATCAGGAGAACATGCGGGTGCGTGTGCGCTGCTCTGTCGTATTCTTACAGATGTTTTTACTGCGGTTTAATAATGCGGTTTGTTGACGTGCAGGAGCACATGAACTTTGTGGTTGGCGACCTGAGTGACAGGGTCCCTCACAACTCCACTGGGTCTGAAAACTCAGCCAGGGCCTCTGGAACTCCCCCACTGACACAAGTGTGGAGGAACGTGTCGGAAAAACATCGCAACGCTGCGCTGGCTGTAGGAGATTTTGACTTGCAAAGCTACTCTTAATGTGTTGTAGATTTAGATGAATAAGCCAGAAGAAACATGATTTCTGTGTAATTGTGTATGTTTGACTAAGAAACGATCATGTGTCTTCTGTCAGCTGAACATGGAGGATCCGTGTATCATCTGTCATGAGGACATGAGCGCTGAAGACATGTGTGTGCTCGAGTGTCGCCACAGTTTCCACAGACAGGTCAGAGCATGTTCTCCCTCTTAACATCATGTCCTGACACTTTAATAAGCGTGTTGATGGAGCTTGTGTGTTTGTCTGTATGCGTTCAGTGTATAAAGTCATGGCTGAAGGAACAGAGCACGTGTCCCACATGCCGAGAACATGCGCTGTTACCAGAAGATTTTCCCGTCCTTCCTGGGAAACATCGCAAGAGTCACGTGTCTGCAGCCGCACACACCTCATGAAACCTTAATAGTCCCACTGTAGGTCTATTTCACTTTCTCTTCAATTCCATCAAATCATCTGTTCTTGAACATGCATATAACATGTTCTGTTTTTACATTGAGTGCAGCTGTGGACCAATCGATTATTTTCATTCCAGTCACACTAATAAAGTTCCATCACCTCACCTCTAGAGAAAAAGATTTTATTTTTCTGCTTTTAACTTTTATTGCATTTTGTCTCTACATTTTACTTCATTAAAACATTTAATTGAAGAAAAAAATGTATCTTATGTAAATATGTGGATGTAAATCTTGGTACCATTAGCCTCCAAAAACAATCAAACGACAAAGCAGGTGTTTTGTAGATTTTATTTGGAGGAATTTACTGTATGTAGTGACATATCATCTCACAAGTGACCAGAAGCACCATCTGTCACAGAACTAAGCGACTTCATATTAACAGTAACAACAAAAAAGTTTGAACAGATTCTGCAATACACACATGACGCTCTTGACTTAAACTCTCACCAACTTCAGAGGGAAGTTTTCTGTTATCAAATGATCATCATGAAGAACAATCACGATATTCACCTCAAACTCTAGAAGAGAAAATACAATGTGAAAGGGTTAAAAACATTTGAATATAAAGATCATGCTAAATATAGGTGTGTTTGGACAGGATCTGTAGGATGATTTGTGTATTTTGTAAATATGGGTTACTGCTTACCGACTTTAAAGTTGGTGGTTTCAAGCGTGGGACAGGTGAAGAGTCGTGGAAAAACCATATAGATGGGGATGGAGAGACTGTGACAAACATCACCTTCAGCAATCTGAATGTTCTGTATTTCTGTGGCGTCTCTGGCGTATCCCTCCGCACAACCTTAAAACACAAGAACAATGTTCTGTTTAAGCGGAAAACAATTCAATCGGCTCGTCCCCCGAGCGTGATCTAATGTGCTGTAAGGTCTCGTGTATTTCTCACCACACGTCTCCACTCTGACCAGCTGCAGCTCAATGCTTTTGATGATGACCTCTGAATTCTCCACCACCAGCTCGCCAGTCAGAGGTCGCGTGATCACACATGTGCTGCCGTCCAGGTGACCTCTGATAAGGAACTTTGGTAATGATGTTCTCTGCAGGACACAAATCACAAACGTGAGGAGACCTCCAGAGATGAGACGCTAGTGAGATGTTCTGCTGTACCTCTCTCACATTCTGTAGCGTGTCTGGTGTGATGGTGAAGTCCACCGGGTTGAGCTGCACCTTTGACTTCTGTGGCTGGACAATCATGTTTATTTCATTGAAAGCTTCTGCTGAATCAATATTTGATATATTTGAATGTGAGAAACACTGACCTGAGAGTGCACCATAAACTCACAAGTCTTGCTCAAGTCTTTGGCCAGCAGCGAGCGTCTCATATCACAGCGAAGTGTGTACTGCCCGACACAACAAATACACAATTCATCTTCACTAACTATAGACATTACACAACACAACTGTGCCAGATGCGAGACAATTATATCTAAACTCTTGATGACGGAGAAGTGTGTTTTTTGAGAGGGTTCACCTGTATGTTGACAAAGACACCGTGGTATGTCTCATACAAGACTCTGTTGCCTTTGGCCTGCAGTGGAAACTCAAAGGGGATTTCAGTTTTACCTCCTGGAACTTTCCCTGCTTTTACTACCTCAAAGTTACTGGATACTAACTGAATGGGCTGAAGATGAGACGGGTGGACATTAGTACAAAAGAAACATGCAATGCTCTGTGTGTGTGTGTGTGTGTGTGTGTTTCTCTCACTTTGACAGAGTTGTAGAAGGCTTCAAACACTCCAACACTTTTTGAACTCAGCTGCAGGTTCACCAGCCCCTCCATACTGAGAGAAATCCCCTGATGCTGGAGCGCATCTCTGCTGCTGATGACCACAACACCCGACAACAGCTCCTGCAACACACAGACACACATACATGAGCACAGCACCAGGCAACACACACACACACACATATGAACACAGCACCAGACAACAGCTCCTGCAACACACACACACACACCCCCATGACCACAACACCCGACAACAGCTCCTGCAACACACACACACACCCATGACCACAACAGCTCCTGCAACACACACACACATATATGAACACAGCACCAGACAACAGCTCCTGTAACACACACACACGACCACAACACCCGACAACAGCTCCTCCAACACACACACACACTCACAACTGCAGTTCCGTTAGAAGATGATTTATTCAGCACAAAGTCGTCAGAGTGTATATTATTCTACAGGTGTTTATTATGATGTCTCACCCCTTCATGATAAACTTTATTTGCTCGTTTAAGTCTGATGTCCAGAGAAACGCTCATCTTCCCTCTTGAGTCTCTTCCTGTATCGCCGTCACGTGCTCGATGACGTCACCTCGTTGAGCGCATGTTGCGCGCTCTAACCAGAACTCTGAATTATTCAATAACTTCGTATTAGACACACAAATAAATACAAATGTCTGTTTCATTAAAACTATGCTGTTGCAGCCGTTTCCGCATGTGTGTGTTACAGGCGAACAGATACGCGTTTCGTTCGTTTGTTTGTTTGTTTTATACAAAGTCTGTCCACGTTCTGTCCTGTCCCGCGCATACCTTCGCTTTCGCTACGCCCTTTGAAACGTAAAATTGATTGGCAGTTTCCATGACAACTGCGCGAAGGGTTTCTGCGTCATGGGATCATCCGGGAACTTCAGTGTGTGATTGACAGTCGTCATGGAAACGTTCTCACTCGGCTTCCATTTTGTTCCTTACTTTTCTTCCTTCGTAAGACTGACACCTGGCTCGCGCGGCGCGTGATAACGCTCGATAAATCAATAATCGACCGTTATCGCGTCATATTGATGATTAGTGGCGCCTCGCAGTGAATTCTGCTCGCGAGTGCGACGGGCCGCTCCTGCGCGCGGGTTCGGAGCGCGCGCGCCATTTTGTCCAGCGGCCGCGGCGCGCGCGCAGGATGAGTGAGTGACGGACGGACGGCGGGACTGCTGCGCTGCGGAGCGCGCCGACGCTCACCGAGAGGCGCTCTTGATTTCTCTACGGTTCTGTGGACGCGGAGCTGAGCGGCAGGTCTTTCGGTCGGACGCCGCGTGGAAGCGGATTCTCGAGGAACGAGCGTGGATTTATTCAGAAGGATTTTTTTCGCTCTCGTCAGAAAGAGGCGCGCGCGACACGGTGAGTGATGACGGCTAGCCGAGGCTAACGGTTAACGTTAGCTGCTTTCACCGTTCTCGCACGCACCCACACACGCGCACGCACACACTGGCCGCGGCTTCTTCCGTTTGATTTGGGCAGGCGCGAGCCGCTGTGTGGTTTTTCGTAGCGGCTGCTGTTTGCGCGTTCGTTCGTTTATTGCGTTCGGGCTTCGTTACGTTACAGGCCCGAGCTGTTAGCGCTCAGCTAACTTCAGTATGAACAAGTCAACGCGACCGTTCCACTCTTCATTCGTTTGCTTCTCAACATCTTGATCGTGTCGATCTTCATCATCATCGCCGCGTGTGACTGACGGCTCGTGGAACTGTCACCGTGGGCTGATCGCTCGTGCTCATTGTTTGCTCGCTGATGTTGTCTAGTTAGCTTTTGAGGCTAATGTGGCTAGTGTTTTGACAGCTTTGATTCTCTTCATGTGCGTGACCGAGATTTACAGAATCAAAGCTGCACGAGTCATGACAGTGAACGCACACAGACACACAACACTTGACAAGAGTTACAGGAGTTTGTGTTGTGTTTACTGTTCACCTGCAGTCTCATACACATCAGCTGTTAGTGAGTTTGTGTGTTGTGTCGTTGACATTGTGCGTTATTCACAGTGTCTGCTTAGTGCTTTATTCTCGTGTGTGTCTCCTGACAGATCTTCACCAATGGTTGTGCAAGTTGAAGAGAAACTCAAACATCTAAGACTGCAGAAGCAGCTGAGACATCAGGGCTCTTCTCACCTGGAAACCACTCGCTAGTCAGTTCAGGTAAATCCACATCATCTCTCTACAATAGCACCGTGTCACACAGTGTGTGTGTGTGTATATGTGTGGGTCTAGTCTGATGATTGTGTGTTTGTGTGCTTGTAGAGGGCTGTGGTTTGCAGATGGACTCCCCTGTCATAATGATATGAGATTTGTCAGAAGACGATGCATACAGGTGAGCTGTGAACAACACTTATTTACAAGTGCGTGTGTGTGTGTGTGTGTGTGGATATAGTGTTTATTATTTACACCATAAAACTTATACACAGAATATTGTGTTATTTTATGCACACACACATTTATAAGTGTTTTAGATGAATAAAACAGACTGCAGACGTGTTGGTCAACTCTACATGTGTCCTGGAACACCACACACACACACACACACACACACACACACACACACACACACACACACACACACACACACACACACACACACACACAGGTTCCTCACCCCAGAGCTTTTCTGTCAGCAAATACTGTGTTAAACTGTGCTGGGAAATGTGTCAAAGTGCAATTCAATTTCATGCCTCTTACCCGTTTTCCTATTGGATGAAGCCTCAGCGCTTTGCCCTAGCAACAAAAGTGGGTTATTTGCATACCCTTTCCTGATTGGCTGTCGCTTTAGCTCTCTGGCCAATGGCGTAGCATCTTCCTGGTGGTAGGCTATGGTAATGAGACACTGTTGCTGGGCTTGTGAGCGCTGGTTACCAGTGTGTGTGTGTGTGTGCGTGTGTGTGCGTGCGCCTGCGCTGCTTTGTGTGTTTGCTGGTGAGAGAGAAATCTGCACCAAACTCACTCACTCTTATTGTGTTTTCAGTTTGTATGTTACATCCTCGGCTGTTGAACTGCACACACATTTATATCAGTTTACTCACTAATACTGCAGCAGTGTAACTGTAATATATGTGTGTGATGCTGAGTCACAAACACACATCATCTCTCATGTGTGTGTGTGTGTGTGTGCATCTAAACGGAGGTTTTTTTGGTGTTTCTCTACACCGTTATGTCTGTTAAAGCACATGCTGAAAAATAGCTTCAATGACAAGCAAAGGCACTGTTTTCTCAGGTGTCACATGTCTTCATCCTGCCTGTTTATTGGTTGAGCTTGTGTGTGTGTGTGTGTGTTGTAGGAGGAGAGACCTCAGCATGCAAACCCTCCTCTGTCCGGCTGGCTCCCTCGTTTTCTTTCCATTCGGCCGGTGTGCAGATGGATGCGCAGACGCCCCATTCTCACCCGCCGGTCAGCGATGGTCACCCGCAGAGCGCCGACCAATCAGGCGCTGCGCTGCCGTACACCTCGCAGGCCCCCCAAGTCAATGCCGCCCAGGTACACACTCGGGTGCGCGCGGTCTCACTCGGTGCTGCCGTGCGGCGTTGAGTCGTCTCACGGCTGTGTTGTGTTGCAGGTAACCGCTGATATGGTGATGTTACAGAGGCGGATGCCTCAGTGTTTCAGAGATCCGGCGACTGCACCCTTACGGAAACTCTCCATTGAACTGATCAAAACCTACAAACACATCAATGAGGTGCGCCTGTTTCTCAAACTCAAACTTTGTTCTGTGTAGCCTAATCACTGGAGAATCATAGTAGAACACACATGTTTATGTTTATTAAAAGAAACAAACACACGCAGATGGACAGCTTGAACTGGCTCTTCAAGTGTTTGGCTATTTTCTAAGTAATTTGTGATGTGATGAATTATTTCCAGGTTTACTATGCAAAAAAGAAGCGTCGTCACCAACAGGGTCAAGGGGAGGACTCGAGTAACAAGAAAGAGAGGAAAATATACAACGACGGTTACGATGATGACAACTTTGACTACATAGTTAAAAATGGCGAGAAATGGATGGACAGATATGAGATTGACTCTCTGATAGGCAAAGGTTCATTCGGTCAGGTTAGTCTCTCCGTCACATCCCACCTGACATCTCTATGTACTCCAGCATTCCACTGAAATAGTTAGTTTGTCTCCCTCTGCTGGCAGGTGGTGAAAGCGTATGACCGTGTGGAACAGGAGTGGGTCGCCATCAAGATCATCAAGAATAAAAAAGCTTTTCTGAATCAGGCTCAGATCGAAGTCCGACTGCTGGAGCTCATGAACAAACACGACACTGAGATGAAGTACTACATCGGTAATGCTTTTATGACACACTGTCTCTGATGGGAAAAAGTGCTTTTATAAATATTTTCACTTGATGAAGTCTTATCTGGTCTGATTGTCATCCAGGAGTGTTGTATTTGAAGTCCGAACGGAATTAAAGCGGCTTTATTGATGTTTAGGATGTCGATCACACAGTGTCCATAGGCCTGTCACCGTAATGAAATTAGGCTAACCTTTAATTGTCTTTTTCCGGCTTTGAAACGACCATATTGTTCTGAACATAAGACTGTTTTTATTTTCTCTTAAAAAATAGGGTCAACATATATTTAAGGTCCAGAATTTACATGTCAATAATTCCGCTGCCAAATAGTTGTTAAAGAAGTTAGATCAGGAGTGAGTTGTTAAAATTACAGTCACAGAAAAGCTGTAGTGTTTTTTTTTCACTTGCAAGACTACAATCTAATTAGACTTCTATGTTAATGAAATGTTGGCATGCTGAGATTCTCTTAAATGACGTTCATTTGTACTGCAGATTTTTATGGTATATGCATTAAAGTTTTCTTTAAGTGATTTTTTGGTACATTTGAGCAGTGTTGTCATCCTTCAGTGATGATATCTACAGGCACTGCAGCTCCCCCTTGTGTTTTCTAGAGAGATGTGCAATAATTGCAATGATCTGAAACCCTCTCCATGAGGTCAAACAATCACCATGACGATGATTTAATGATGGTGACATCCTGAATGTCCATGTTAAAGAGACTGACAACAACACCCATCAGTCCCCTCAGTGTTTTATTGTGCTGCTGTGGGTTGTTTTCTGTTCATGTCATCGTGTCCTTTTTCTCTTTCCTCTAGTTCATCTGAAACGCCATTTCATGTTCCGGAATCACTTGTGTCTGGTCTTCGAGATGTTGTCCTATAACCTGTACGATCTGCTGAGAAACACAAATTTCCGCGGTGTGTCTCTGAACCTGACGCGCAAGTTTGCTCAGCAGCTTTGCACCGCGCTGCTGTTTTTGGCCACTCCTGAGCTGAGCATCATCCACTGTGACCTCAAACCCGAGAACATCCTGCTCTGTAACCCCAAGAGATCTGCCATCAAGATCGTGGACTTCGGCAGTTCCTGTCAGCTCGGACAGCGGGTGAGACTGCTGTCTTACTTTGAGCAATAACTGAAAGTGTTTGAGTTTGTGTGTGACTGCGTCTCAAGAGCACCATCAGTAATGTTCCTGTGACGTATTTCTCTTTAGATATACCAGTACATCCAGAGTCGCTTCTACCGCTCACCGGAGGTGCTGCTGGGAATGCCGTATGACCTGGCCATAGACATGTGGTCTCTGGGATGTATTCTGGTGGAGATGCACACTGGAGAACCTCTGTTCAGTGGAGCCAATGAGGTACGTCTCAGACACTCTCACGTTTAATCTCCGGTCAAAGATTAATATGATCACGCACACAACCAGTAGGAAAGTGGATGCCCAGGGGTCTCATTTATAAAACTCTGTGTAGATTTCACCCTTAAATGTGGGGTAACAATGTGTTTCATGCGCTCTGACTTCTGTACACTGTTGAACGTTCTGGCTTCAAGGTCAAAAAAACTATTGACGGTATGACCTACTATTTCTGTGCTCAATTTCCCCAATCAATATTGTTTCAATCAATTAAAGATCGATTCAAATCAAAGAATTTTGTGTGTACCCTTGATCATTGTTAGAAATGTTTTGAGTTTTAATAAACATTGCCATAGAACTCACAATCCTCCTCACACTCCTCACTATCATTTAAACATTAAAACACAAAACTAGCAAAGTGTTTAAAAGCAGCCCATGCACTAGACATATATCTTCTTCTAGACATCACTTATGTGCATAACTCCATTAATAAGAGTGAAAAATAACATCAAATGTGTGTTAAAAAGAGAAAACCGAGTTTAAATGATCCTGCCTGTGTTAAGGCTTCACTCACACCAGTAAAGATGGATGTTCTCATGCTCAACTCACACATGACCTATGATATAGAGTGAAATTAATGTTTGAGGCATTCATACTTCGAATCCTTCTTCTCACATTTTCTTTCTGTAATCTGATTTGAGTTCACCCTTGTCTCCAGAATGGTTAGAGTCTGCTTTCAGGTGCACATTCTCCCGTCAAGTATGTTTTTACACAGTAGCATTTTCAGACCCATTTTGTGTGTACACAACCTTTATAAATGAGACCTCTGGTGTTTTATGCATCAGGGTCGTTGAAGGCTTTCAGCTTGACATGTTTCCCAAAAGAATTGACTTCAGACCGCTGCTTGAGATGAATACAGTGACATGGTGTGTGGTGTCCTCATGTGTCCATTCAACATGATAACCGGATGAACGTTGTTGATTATAAAGGAAAAGGTTCCTGTTCGCTTTCGTCGAGCAATTCAACTGCAGTGCTCTTATTCCTCTTTTTTTTTTTCTTCATTGCAGATCGACCAAATGAACAAAATTGTGGAGGTTTTAGGCGTCCCTCCCAATCATATTCTGGAACAGGCACCTAAAGCCAGAAAGTTCTTTGAGAAGATGTCTGATAGCACGTGGTGTGCAAAGAAGACCAAAGATGGCAAAAGGGTGCGTGTGATTTTGATTTTCCATCATGTGACTCAGTGTGTTTCTTTCTGTGATGTTGATGTTTTTTCCTCTGTCGTGTGCAGTATAAGCCCGCAGGCTCTCGAAAGCTGCACAACATTCTGGGTGTTGAAGCTGGTGGACCGGGCGGGCGGAGAGCTGGCGAGTCGGGTCACGCCGTCGCCGACTACCTTAAGTTCAAAGACCTAATCTTGCGGATGCTGGACTACGACCCCAAGACTCGCATCCAACCGTATTACGCGCTGCAGCACAGTTTCTTCAAGAAAACTGCGGACGAGGGTACGAACACTAGCAGCAGTGTGTCCACGAGTCCAGCGCTGGAACAGTCGCAGTCTTCTGGCACCACATCCAGCACCTCCTCCAGTTCAGGTGAATCTATGGACTTGATGAATGCGCAGCGGCTGCAGTCCGGCGCTGACTCTAATCGCTGTTTGATTGCAGGAGGTTCTTCTGGAACGAGCACGAGCGGCCGAGCACGCTCTGACCCGACCCATCAGCACCGGCACAGCACAGGAGGCCATTTCAGTGCTGCGGTGGGCATAGACTGTCACAACCTCTGCCCGCAGGTACCGATTACACCATTACACAAAAATCTGCTCACATGCTTACTGTGAAACTGTGTGTGCTAGGGATGAGTCACGAATTTCGAATATTCAAATCGTTTATTTAATTATAGAATTTCGCATAGTGTGTGCGATCTTAAGAAATTCGCCTTTTCACGTGTAACGCGTTCATGTAACCAAAGGGTGGCGCTGCCAATAACGACGCACCTAAAACCTAAAGGCTGTCAATCAAGAGACAATAGAGGAAAACATTTTCCCACAAGAATTGGTAACGAAGTTACGCACATTGTACACCCGCGTGGCATAACAGATACGGTAAATTGAGACTATGTCAAAAACGAGTTCTGTGTGGGGTCCTTTAATAAAACAGGGTTCGTACGGTCATGAAAAACCTGGAAAAGTCATGGAATTTTAAAATGGCAATTTCCAGGCCTGGAACAGTTTTGGAACATGAATAAACTCAGAATGTTTTGGAAAAGTCATGGAAATATGTTTTTCAAAATATCCGTGTACTTGAATTTTTTTAATTGATAATATTGGTTTTCAAATTGCAATAATTTTTTCGTTCGGGCGATCAGTAACGTCACGTTACTGTCACGTGACATGTTCTCTGCGTGGGGCAAATCAGTTGCAGCTGAGCAAAAATAAACAATGCCGGGAAAATGTCGGTTTAATAATGTTTGGCTTCAATCTGAAAAGAATAATGTATGGCTTGAGAAAGACCAGGACCCGGGACAAGCAAAATGTAGACTTTGCCATAAAACATTCCACATTTCGAACATGGGAGAAGCAATGCTATCTAGCCACGCTGAAGGTGCAAAGCACCAGTCTGCCGCTGCAGCTGCGCAACAGTCAGCTTCCAACACGATCGCTGGCTTTTTCACCCAGGTGACTAACATCGTGACACCCTCTGCCAGCTGCAGTGCTTCCCTCTCCTCCACCACAAAGCAAGGGACCGTTTTGAGTGATGTGTCCAGAAACGAAACCCTCACTGCAGAGGTACTGTGGGCGCTAAAAGTGGCTAATTCTCACTATTCTTACAAGTCTTGTGAAGACATAAGCCAGCTTTTTCTGGTCATGTTCCCCGACAGTCAGATAGCTACAAGATGTGCTCATGTGTAATTTTGGAGTGGCTCCTTATTTTAAGAAACTGACTTCGGCTAGTGTATCAAAGCAACGAGTATATGTCATTTTGTGTGATGAAAGCCTGAATCACTATTTACAGGCTAAACAGTTAGACCAGTGTTGCCAGGGTCGCGGTTTTATACAAAAATTATGGAGCCGCGGGTTTTTGGGCTACTTTCATAATGTACTGCGGCCGCCAAAATGTTTATTTATATTCTAAGGATAAATGTTAATTGATGAGTTTCTTAATGTGTATTCACACTCCGAATGAATACATGGCAACTCAAGGAACGGTCCGATCTCAAAAGTCTGGGGAACGAGTCTGACATGCAGGCTACAGTACAGGGAGGGACGCGGGAGCTCAGATCACCCAAAGAGGAAAAATTAGCGGTGGTATAAGACACAATGCATCCGAATTATGTTTTTAACAATGTTTCGTCAGGTGAATGTCACGTTGCACAATGAAAGAAATCACTCGTGATTGTACAACACTTGATTCTTCCGGCTGCCAAATATCACGTTTGAGCAGCGCTATACGTAGTCTAGAACAACTAAATCATTGAGGTGCTTGTACGCTTTTACAGATTATACATTATGCAATAAATGTAACCAAGCTTATATCTTAACCAAGTTTCTGCATGTCTTGCGAAGAAAAGACATGTTTCTCGTCCATTTACGTGCACGTGGGATATTTTTAATATCCACCCAAAAATAAAAAATTCTGTTATGAATTACTTTAGTTGTTTCTAAACCTGTATACATTTATTTGTTTGGTTGAAAACATGCCACCATGTTTTAGCCTCTGTGGCCTTCTTCAGGGCAAATTTAACAGCATTTTTTTGCCCTGAAGAAGGCCACAGAGGCCGAAACATGTTGGCATGTTTTTAATGGATAGCCAAGTTTAGATAAAGGCTTTTTAAACTTCTATTCCTTGTGAGTGCCTCAGAACTACTGTTTATTAAGTCATGAATATTTACCTTTAAGTCATGGAAAAGTCATGGAATGTAATTGGTAAAAATGTGTATGAACCCTGATAAAATGAATGAGAATAAAGTGCAGTGCAAACACTGCAATGTAAAGCTGGTTTATCTTGGATCAACAACTACGATGCACAATCATCTGAGGGCGAAGCACCCAGCAGGTCCATCCACAGGTCAGCAATCAGTTGCTAGTTTCATGGTCAGACCAACCAATTTGGATGCCAGACGAGCGGAGCAAATAACGGCTTTAATTACTAAAATGATCGCTAAGGATGTGCTTCCGATCGGTTTTAACAATATTATGGAGTTTAAACAGCCCGAGTGTACTGTTCGTCTAGAAAAACCATCACTGCCAGACTAGAGAAACTTTTTCATGACAATAGAAACTGAAGCCTTTAGAGCTATGTTAATAAATGCCGTCATTCGGTTAATATGTTTTAACGCGTGTTAAGTCTGGTCTAAAATCTTTATGGCTTTAATATATTTTCCTGATCGATCACACTATTTTTTAGTTGGTAGGGAAATGTTCTAGCATTATCAGCGGTTAATGCTGATCGACGTACTGTTAATAAGTGCCGTCATTCAGTTGTTAATATATTAATGTTTCAGCGCGTTATCTTAATGTATTGCTTGATGTAAGATTTCCTATTCCATAATACATAAAGCAGTGTGCGGTTATACGGATTTAAAGCGTAAATGTTCTCTCTCTCTCTCCGTTTGTGTGTGTGTAATACTGTAAATGCGTCCATGTGGGGGAGGGGTGCAAATTTCAAATAATTTTCGAATAGTTCTCATCGATCTTCGAATATTGTTTTTGCTTTAAATGCCCATCCCTAGTGTGTGCATATAAACTACATGAAGAGAACTGACGTTTATGTCCTGCGGTGTCTGTGACCTGCTGTGGACACTCAGTGTGTAAATGCTGTGATGTAAAGATCACAATGTTACATTTTCATTTGCACGTCTGAGCATAAAGAGTGCTGTTTCCCAAGTTATTCTTGTTGATGGAAACTCTTTAAGCACAGTTACATCACAAACCCCTCAATACACACGTCCAGTAAAAGTGACAAACTGTGAAAAAACTCCAAAGGGAATTTAAAGCTAGTGACAGATGACGTGTATATAGATTTCTGTTTAATGGCATACTCCACCCAAAAATAAAGATACTGTCATGAATTAAGCCCCCAAGTTGATCCAAACCTGTCTTTAACCTTTGGACTGTTGAAAACAGAGAAAGATATTTGGAAACATGTTAACAACGGTCATTTCTGGGGAGGGTTGTTCACATTAAACGTTAACTGATGGTAAAAACTTTGACCGATTAATACCAGTTAAATACCACAAAAGCTATGTGAATTTTTTTAAGTTAAATAATAATACCTTTTTTTATAGTAATAATAATTCAATAATACGGTTTGAAATAACATACATGTGCACTGGCAGCCTTGCTCAAGCTCAAGTTGGTTGTTTTGTAGATGTGAGAATTTGTCTCACAACGTTCTGTGACATTCTCTGTCCTCCCGGCGTTTCTACACCACAGTGAAATGAAGCTCAGTAAAGCAAAGCTTAATAGCAGAGCTACTGGAAGGCAATTTCAGTGCTAGCCTTCAATTGATCCTTTACATAAACTCATCTCATGATGCTTAGCATCGGCAGCCTCCCGTGCGCTTTGGAAAGGAGGAGAAAACTGCGACCCGTGCTTTTTCTGCTGCCTTTTAGACGTGATGTAAAAAATATAGTTGTATCTGTAAATAATAATTCTGATGTTTTGCGCGGTTAAAGCAGATCGAATTTATGTTTAGCTATGTTTAGCCACATTTATGTGCCAAGTGCCCTCTTTGGATATTAATCCTGGCTAGTGGAAGGCAAATTAAACGCTCTTCCTGATGTGTCATCTCTGCATTCCCACGAAATCTGTGCCATCTGAAAGGCTGTGAACAGTCATCACAACACGTACGCATGATACTTATTAAATCAAAACTACCCAATCTTTGGATTGACGAAGACCTGCTATTTTTATATGACGAAAAAACTTTCTGACTTATGACTTTTTTGTTTTGTGATAATTTTTCTTGCCTGTTTATTTTATGCTTTGGATTTATATTATTTTAGTTTTTCTCCATTGTCCTTAACGCTGCAGGTTCATGAAAATGTGATCATATGTGAATGCAGGGGCTGTTGTTGATCCATTTGTAATGCTGCTGTTTGCATGTTAAAAACCTTTAAATAATGTTCAAAGTGTCACAAAACCTCGTCAACTGTAGCTGCGTCTCTTTTCGAAGTCTGCATCCTCCAGATGTCGCATGTGAACACGTATGTGGCCGACAAACACAACCTCCGTAGAACGCAGCCTTCGAAATGAGGCGCATGTAGGGCTGGGCGATATGGCTAAAAAATATATCAACGATATGATGCTTCATATCGTTCGATATCGATAATTATTGACCCTTTTTTTAAAGTAAAAATGACAAGTAGAACAGTTAGTATTTAACCACTGTATTTTAACTGAGCCACATTATTAAGGCATACAGCAAATAAAATGTTTTAGCAGTAAAAAAATAAAAATCTTTGTCTTACTCTACTTATATGAAGATAAAAGTTTAAACAAAATGTACATTTGAACTCAAAATGTTACAAAATGTGTTCACTTCAATTTAATGTAAACATGGAACAATCAAGGCAAACTTTGAGGTAGATCAACAACAGCATCAGTAATCAGTAGGGATGGGAACCGAGAACCGGTTCTTCTTTCTTTCCTTGGAACCGTTAGCGTATTTGCTTAACGATTCCGCTTATCGGTTCCGCTCGTTGCAAATGTGTCATCATCATGACGTCACACATGCGCTGCGTTGTTTTGGTTCCTCAGCAAACATGTCATCGAGGCAGAAGCGATCTAAAGTGTGGTTATATTTCACTAGAAAAGACGCCAATGCGGTCATTTGCAACAACTGTAAAAGTTTAATTTCGGCAAAGGGAGGAACTACCTCCAATATGCAGAAACATTTGGCCACACAGCACCCAATTCATTTGCAGGACTGTCGCGTGTTTGATACACTACTACTGCGACACAGCAACAACAAGTTAGTCAAGCAGCAGCGGAGCTAACGAGACGTCATCTGCTATTAATGCCGAAGGTAACTTCTTTATTTAGTTAATGTGAGCGCCATTTCATTGTGTAAACTTTTACTATATGAATAATAATCTCCATAGTCACATTATCTTCCTTGACTGTTTAGTCTCTGTTTTAAGTTTTTATGGCACTTAAATGGCAGTTTTATTTTATTTTTTGTCTGGACCAATGATGAATGTGAAAAATTCTATAAGTCCCTGGACTTTAGTTTGTAGCCTACTTTTAGGTTTGTTCTGAGGTTACTCTGAATATGTGCTGTGTTTTTATCTGATATTAAAGCGAGTTAATACAAACAAACAAATTTGTACTTATTCCCTCACCCAATGAGAATCGATAAGCAATATCGATAATGGAATCAGAATCGTTAAATTCTTATCAATTCCCATCCCTAGTAATAAGTAATACCAACAAACCTTTATAACAGTAAACAAAAGCCTGACTTCTCCACCATGCTGAACGGCAGCATTTCTTTTGCAATGAAGTACGCTATTGCATGTGTAATGTCATAATATCGCTTTGAAGATTTATCATATGGCATTGTTACCGAGTACCTCTCAATCGTGAACTGTTTGTGGGTTGTTTGTTGACTTGAGGTAGATGGGCGACATGATGTATATTCCAAAGGGTGGCAACGGTTTAGATGGTGTTTCCTTGCTTAGCCGGGACGTTTTTTTTTTTACATCACTTACACACTACGTTCTTATGATGTTGGTCGGAAGAAAATAAATAAAAAACTGTCACACTGGCGAGCTGACATCTCCCTTTTAGTTCACAATTTCCTCGCTGACGGCAGGCAAGGCACTAATCTTGCATGTGTTCTAATGTCAACATGGCGATGACGCAACCAAACTGAGACTAATGCAACCCGGCAAATTAGATCTTATTGGTTGTTTGATTGTCAATCGTAGCACGCTCATGTAACAAAACATCTTATAGGCTGTTTAAGATCTTCGGACGTCACTAGCGCGCACATTTTAAGGAAATTATCTAGCGCTATATCGAATTTTTCTTTATATTGATATCGACAATGTTGTACCGTCGATAACGTTTTATCGCCCAGCCCTAGGCGCATGTATTTTTATTTAATTCCAATTTAATATTCAAATCTTATCAGTTAACGGTTAATGTTAATATAACGAGCGTCGGTTCTTTGTTGGGGTAATAAACCCAAATGAGCATCCCTATTTCTGGGACATCATTGACTGACTATCATTGAAATGTTTTCTGCTTTATAAAATTCTTCAAAATATCATATTTTGTGTTTGACAGAAAAAAAAGAACCCTTCTGTGGTAGTCAGAAATGTCAGTTGCTAACATTTTTCCAAATATCTTTGGTTGTGTCCAACAGAACAAAGTAATGTACACAGGTTTGGAACAACTTGGGAGCGAGTAAGTCATGGTAGATTTAGAATGTTTGTAAGATCACTCGATGAGATGTGAAGAATCACCCTAACCCTCGGCCTTTGTTTTGTGCGGCAGGCGAGACAAGCGTTCGTGCCGGCCCTGGGGTGGGTCGGAGGAGACGGGCTTCCGCAGGCTGCAGGAGAGACGCATCCCGTCCAGGAGACCACCTTCCACGTGCCACCCCACCAGCCCAAGGCTCTGCACCCCCACTCGTCCCATCATCACCACCACCATCAGCACCCGCAGGGCCCCGCCCGTCCCCGTCCCCGACTCTACTCTCCATCCCACAGCGCCTCCACGCAGGACTCAATGGAGGTGACACACGGCCACCTGTCCATGACCTCGCTGTCTTCCTCTGCCTCGTCTTCATCCACTTCATCCTCGTCCACAGGGAACCACCACCACGCCTACCAGAGCCGCCCGCTGCCACATGGGCTGGGCTTCGGGCACAACGGCAGCATGACTTTGGGATTGGGTGCCTTCTCCAACCCACGGCAGGAGACGGGCGTGCCAGGTCAGCCTGCGTATCCCGTGAGCACGAACTCCGGGCCGGGACATTACATAACCGAGACTCATGTGGGCCTGAGACCGGGCCTGGACCGCGAGGAGTCGCCCATGGCGGGCGTGTGCGTGCAGCAGAGCTCGGTGGCGAGCTCCTGACTAGCCTGAGTGCGCTTGCCTTGACACGGAAGCTGCTGAAACAAGACCAGAGCCGATCTCAGATTGACCACCGGGAGCCACATCATCACCGTCTGCGAACGTTTGACAAGAGGCTTTCTCTGACGTTTGCTTTGGTTTTCTTCTGTTCATTGGATCTCAGTTTTAGATGCTCACCTTCACACTGGCTTTCTCTGGAAGATTTGAGTGTCCGAAGGTGATGGACACAGAATTTCTCCTGAACGCCCATCTCGAGTTCCTCTTGTTCATCTGTTTTTCATGTTGTGCAATTGTGTGCTTTGAGCAGAGCGTTCCCAGAGTGCAATGAGACCCTGTGAGTATGTTCCAGGGCGTGTGTGTGTCTCTCTGTGTGTGTGTGTGTGTGTGTGTGTGTGTGTGTGTGCGTGTGTGTGTGCGCGCGACTGTGGCAGTGCTTCTTTAATATGGCCTTATCATTACAGACTGAATAAAGATGAGCTGGACGTTAAAGTGAGAAAAGCTTTCATGTATTTTGAAGTCATTCATCAGAAAGAGAATGGTGATTTTGAGGCCTTTCTTAAATAGAAATCCACCGCTGGGCATCTCTCGTCCACGTCCCTCCCACTCTTAATTTGTGCTTTATCTTATTGCTTCAGCAGCACGTCTGTGTGTGTGTGTGTGTGTGTGTGTGCGTGTGTGTGTGCACGCGGGTTTTAATTTCTAGCCTTTGTGATGCTCCTTTACTTCTCTTTGCTTTTTTGGTTTCCACTTCACGACTATGCTGTGAATTTTACACAAGTTTTTTTTTTCTCGTTTGATAATTTATTGTACCAAAGGCGTTTGTTATTTGTTTTTTTATAGATCATAGATGTCTGTAACCAATAATGTAGCAGTTCTGCACTTTGAAGCAAACGTGTGTCGTGTCATGGCAGTAAATGACCGTCAGAACTGGAAGTGTTGTTCAATGTTCCTGGACACCATCGCTTACGAAATTCTGTCGCATAGTTTTTTTATTTTTCTCTCTCTTTTCATTTCCCATCGGTGGCTTTCTGTAGTTTTTGCTCTGGTGGGACGGTGGACACCGCGAGCTGCTCGGCTGGTCCCAGAGCAGCTGGACGGTCAGAGATCACACACAGGCCAGACACAGGTGCATGATCGTTGCCGACCAGCGGCGACTCTCACAACGAAAGCAATCCAGCCCCGCTGAGACCGAGGCGCTTTCTGTCTGTCTGTGCGATTGCGAGGGTTCCTAACGGACGCACGGTTCTTTCTAGGGTTCCTGTGGCCGTGGCATATGAAGGGAGTCCATGAAACAGGCTTCAGGTGTTTACTTTGTGACCCCATTTTAATAGCTGAAATAGAATTTATGTACATATTTATATTTTTTTAATAAAGGAAGTTTAGAACTCACTACTTTTTTCCTTATGGTATTTTGAGTACATTTAAGTCAACCTGCAGTGGAAGTTCTACACGCTAGTCAATGGATATCAGTGCTTCCATGCCAAAGTAGTTGATGACGCTAGTACAAGTGCTGTAGGGTGGAGACAAGACGGGACGGGACGGGAGGAGAGTAGCTCTTCATACTTCAATATTGTAGACAGGGTATCGCTTGTGGACGTTTCTACGATCGCAAGGACATCAGACGGACGGCGCGTCACATGTTCGTATCTGTTGTTTGGTTTCAGCTCTCTTCATTTGGCACAAGCTTCAGTACGTGAGTCCGTTTGAAAGTGGTGCTGTGGTGGACGGTGACCAACATCTCCAAAGCTCCTGCTACCATTTCAGGCCACAACACTTTATTTTACTCTGGTTTCATCTCTCTCTCTTTCTCTCTCCCGGGTCCCACTTTCCCCACGGCTTCCCCGTCCGGTTTACATTCCCACTCCTCGTTTGGTTCCAGGACATGTGATGATGATGATGATGATGATGATGTAAGCAGAACGACTGATGGATATTTGGGATCTTTATCCACAGGTTGTAAGATCAGGACTTTGTGTAAATTAAAAAGTGTCACTGAAGGGCAGTAATGGACTAACCCTTTGTACTATATTCAAGCGGTCTTATGTATGATTATAAAAAAACAAAGTTACTTAACTTGTATGTGTTCCGCTCTTCTTTCTTTCTGCTCTGCTAAACACAATGCTTCACCCTAACGGTCCTTACACACAAGAATGTGTGAAGTACATTGTCTTCTGTACAGCTCGATACAGCAAATGTCAAATGAAAGCAACCCTGTTGATCTGAAACATCCAACATTTGATGAAGTTTTATCAACTTTAATCTTTCTTCTTCTTTGAGATCGAGCACATTCAAACAAGTTGAACTTAAGACCACTTCTTGGAGTTTTCAATGCTGTCGACCTCATTTGATGGAATGGGTTTTTAAGATTTTGAATGAATATGTGTGTAGCACTTTACAACATAAATCATAGCTTCACTTCACAGGTTTCATATACATCAATGAATATATCATTCATTTGAAGGAATGCTAATAGAATACGCTGACACTATTATGTAAGACGTGAAGTGCAGTCACAGGTTCGGTTCAGTATGCTGTGTGAGGACAACATGTCTCCTTCTGACGACGTCACCTCCAAATAGAGGCTTTTTTTGAGTCTCCTGTTGGAGAAGTTAGTGTCTCGGGGAAGAGGGATCAGCCACAATCTTACCTGTCCTCTTTAGGGTCATGGATGTGTTCTCTGAAATCTTTCACATGTTGAGCTCCAGGTCTGTGTAAATGTATCAGGTCACAAGATGGTCATCAGATACTGAGAACATGAAGAAGTGCTGATGGTTGTGGAGTCAAATCTTCTCCCGGTCACACAGAAAGTCTGGTCAGGTACGATCCGCTTGGGATGATTGTGTTAAAGGCAGAGCTGAAATCTACAAGCTGTATTATTCCGTTCAGTAGACCGTTATATTTACTGAAACATCATAAAGAACAAAAAAATCTGTCACCCAGCGACTCTTTTAATGAAATGATGTAACATAGATGTTCACTGATTTTCAGATCAAGTGCCACCTTTAATAAGATCGGTTGTTCCAAGTTGCACCTAATGACGTCATATTAAAACACATGAATAAACACTCTAATTAATAGTAAAGCTGAGAATCTTTAATTCTTGATGATTACATACACCTCGTCCTTCAATTCTAATTGAATCATAACATTTTTATTTATAAGTTGTTTTCAAACTAAAGTCATCGGCTACAAAACACGTGTCTGTGGTGCACTGTGAACAGGGCTCTGTAAAGACTTTTATGGGAGATTTATAAACTTTGTGGGGACATTGAGAAAGACTATAAACACATATTAAAGACAGACAATGTAGGAAGAATATTTAACCCAGAAGAGAAGTGTAAATACATGCAGAGAACAGATGTATCAAGAGATCAGATTATTAGAGACACGTGAGTTATCTGCGGCGATTATCGGGTGTGTTTGAAGTTCGTTTGACGCGTCAAGATTGAGCCTCGAGATGCAGACGCGTGTTGAATTAGCGCTTTACAGCATTAAACAGTTTTAAAAGCGGCTCAACTGCAGAAATACACAAGAAGCTTCATTAACACGCAGCTCATCGACAGAGAGACGAGGTGCGTTTGTCTGCTCCCGCATCGACCAATTAGAAATAAACAACAATTCATACAACTTTATTTAAATTGCCATACTGTATGGAATGTATTCCGTATTTATCGATCATGTATAACATTTGAAATTGTATTGAAAATATATATAGTTTTTAATTTCCTGTCGTGTCACGTCTCTTTAAGTACCATTAATGCGAAGCGTTTCCACAGTTAGACTCGCACTGATGTAAAAGATGAACTACAGAGTGACGTCACGGAGTCTCAACAACCACCGTGACCTCGAGATGGCAGCACGCGCGCACGCGCGAGCATCAGTGAGTGACATTTAGACGAACTGTTTTTGTGTGTTTGTGTTGAATGGAAGTGCAGTTGCATAGTTTGCCCCCTACATTGAACGTGAAAGACTTCTTTAACTTTAAAACAAATCAATGTTTGTGAAAACCATTGAAATACACATGGACTCGGTGCACAGATGATCATGTTTGTGTGATCATGATGGTCTGTAAAGGCAAACACAAAATCAAACGTTCAGTGGGGTTAATGTGAGAAGACCGACTGCCGTTTCTTTTACATTCATTCATTTGACAGACGCTTTTTGTCAACACGCTCTAACATTAGTACACAAGGCTACAGGAGGGTTAGATTTTTGTTTAAGTATGTGCAATCCCCACTGTTGATAACACAATACTCTTACCACCGAGCTACAGGATTGGAGCTGGAGTATCAACAACAAGATTGTTTTTATTAGACACAAGACACAGACAGTTATTGGTTAGTTAAGTAAATATGGAACAGATGTGTTATGAGCTGATTATTGATAGTTGTGAAGGATGGTGCCTTCAGTTCATTCCACCACAGAGGAACACAATGAGTAGAGGAGAGTGGGGTAAGATTATCCACCTACTGTATCTCTGCGACACGTTTGTTGTCATTTGACCATTCATTTTGGAATCACCCGTTATTTCTGCCAGAATTTGACCATGTGAAGCACATGGGAGAAGTGGACAGCATAAACTGACTTTAAAAGCTGTTTCTGGCTCCTCAATGTAATTTTTTTGCAAACCAGCTGTAATGACCGATACATCAAATGAAATGTATCCATGTGTAAAAACATTTCTGATGCATGTTGGTGATTTACCAACACATAAAACCATGCAAATAATTTAGCTAAATATTAGCCTGAATTGGTAATCTAGCTAGTTTTTTCCAAAGTGGCAGCTGGGGGCCAAAGTGAGGCACATGCTGTGGGTTGAATTGAGGCAGTGTCAACACTAAAATTAACTTCAATTTCTCATTTTTAAATCTGTATAATTTTTACTTAACTTAAGTCCCTATTGTGGAAGCACATTATTTTACAGTCCCCATTTACAAACTGTGTACTTATAACGGTAAATATAATAACTAGGTACAAACCCTGAACCTACCACTAACTTTATACCATGTAGTTACCTTATTCTACCAGTACTTTCTCAGGTAAGTACACTATAGTTTCACATACTGTAAAATAAAGTGTAACCACTGATGGCCTAACATGTTTGGCATTAAAAAGCACTGTATAATGCTTCACTTGCAAAAGATTTTTGCAAGTGATTTGGTGCCTCGCTCTGATGACACAACCAGTGTCGTAACCACAATTCCTTTTCTAACCTTGAAAAGCTCTTTGTTTGATTTGTCATGTACTGTCCGTTCCTTTTCTCCTCATGGATTGGTGCTACATATAAACTGTCTCATTGAGAACAGACATACACATACACCCAATTCTCAATCCTGTTGTTACTTTATTTATGTAGCATCAATGTTGACAAAGCCGTTCGAAACATCAAGTAATGATGAATGCTGGTCTGGTTTTTGAATGATACTGTTTAATGTAAAAACATCATGCGTCATAAATCAGTACAGTTCCCATTCCACTGTGAACATGAAGAACTCAAGTCATCTTTGACATGAAACACTGAATGTTTTAACATTACATGAGCAGATTTCTTTAGTTTGTGATGGTTTTAGTGATGTGTAATGACCAAAATCAACCATGAAAGCGTGATTAACCGTCGAGATGTATGCTCAGGGCTGTATCGACGTGTAACAGCTCGTGAAAGAAGACAAATGAAATAATCTTTCTGACTTATTTCCCGAGCGAATGAACTGAACGGAATGGCTTTCCATCATTTAAAGGGCACTTCATACACCGCACACATAAGGTTTGACTCTCTCAGTGGGATTTCTTGCTGATCTCATCAGATTCTGTTGAGTATTGAACATCGTTACAGGATGAAAGAGGACAGCCGATGCGGATGAAAAGAATCACGATATGATTCATCTGCTCGTGTGATGTGAGGTGATCGGCTCTTTGGTTTTGGGTGCGAGCGATTCAACTCGTCAGGTTCACATCAGCTGTTGTCTAAGAAAACCAAGATTAACAAAAAACATCAAACCGATCCGAGCTCTGGAGATTCCTCCAAGAACAGCTGCACTATAGTGATTAGTTTCACAAAATAAAATCCTGTTGTTATTTATCATCCTCAGAAGAAGGCTGCTTTTCATTTCTGAAGAACCCGAACATTTCATAATGGCCACATCCATCAAACGTATAGAAGAAGAGTGTTTCTCATCATGACTCTCAAAGCTCAACACACAGTGGAATGAGATCTGCAGCACACACGTGACGCGGAGATTACACACACACACACACACACACACACACACACAGCAGTGAGACTTCAATTGAGATTTTGACAGACGGGGTGACTGTGAAACCAGATTCTTGATCAATAATAATAATAAAAAGAAAAGAATCAAAATTTTGAAGTGAACTGTTTCTCTCCACTTAAAGAACCCAAAGGGTGATTATGAAATAAAAAATAATTGGAGGTGAAAATGGATATATAAAGTCCTGCTCTCAGGACGGGTTATTTGAGCAGACATGCACAGCTACACACACACACACACACACACACACACACACACCTTCATGAGATCATGCAAAACATCCGCTGGCCACTTGAGCGACATTCATCTCCTCCAGGTTTGCATTCAGGTTAAAGAGCTGCTGTTCTGTTTCTATGTACATCAGAGAACATCTGCTTATGACAGGATTGTTTCGTCCATGCGAGGATCGGCTAAATATGTCTGTAAGCTCTAAGAGTTTCAGAATATACAGACGTACAATTTCGGTCAAGTGTCATATCAAACAACCTCCGGTCAAATAATCACACAGCGCAAACCAATATTCAAATATATATATACAAAAAATACAAATGCCCTAGAATAGATCTATATATATATATATATATATATTCATATATAGACTTTAATCTTTGAATTACAAATCCGAAAATATCATTTCTCATCTTTACAAAACAAAATCTTTTTGAAAACCATGCAGTTCATCCATCCACACACCGCCGCAGTCTTTGAGGTGAGAAAGAGGCGCGTGAGATAAGGGGGCGCTCGTGACCTTGTGGCCGCCGCTTTCCTGAGCTGACCTCTGACCTCAGCCTAACATCTGCAGACGCAGGGGAGAGGGTGACGTACGCGTTTCGTCCTACACCTTTGACTCGCTCTCCATATTGGCGATGTCTCCGTTTCTCTCCGTCAGCTCGTCTGTGTCGGGTCTCTTCTCGTGAGCGTCGTCCTGTGAGTCCAGCGTGCCCTGTTGACTCAGTTTGCTTGGCACCGACCAGGTGAGCGGCAGGCGCGAGCGCGCCATCATTTCGGTCAGCTCTCGAGCGCTGCAGCTGGGCGTGTTGGTTTCATAAATGTCGTGGAAGCTGTTGTAGTCGACTTCATAAAAACCGTCTTCCAGGGTCAGGACAGGGGTGAAGCGGTAACCCCACTTGATCTCGCTGGCCACGTACGAGCTGCGCGCTTGACACGTCATCCCTGAGGGCCGAAAGAGAGAAG